>NW_027397232.1:95655-116774 GCF_003265705.2 Callorhinus ursinus | reverse complement strand
TTATTAATGGGAGAGGGGTCACATTATACATTTCTGATGACCTAGGTTGAAGTGACACTCCCCCACCAACACAACCCAACAGTAAGCATCTACACCACCATCACCACCATCATCCCCACCACCACCATCACCACCACCACTAAGAATCCAGTTTGCCAGTCAAGTCAATCAGCAACCTCTGTGAAATTCACTTAGAACATTCCAAAGTATTAAAAAGTAAGATTGGGTTTATAGTGAATGAATCTAATGGAGGAAAAAACCATTGGTGATAAATAGCTTTAAGCATTTCTTTATTCCTTCCATGTCCCTAAATATGAATAATAGGCAATATCCATTACCTCAATTAAAATGTCACTTATTTGGGGGGAATTTTGCAGGCAAAGCTTTAATCTTATTGATGTTTCAATAATCTATAAAATCATTATTTTCATTCCCATTTTGTTTTCCCAAATAAGCCGAGGACACAGAGAGAAGCAATTTACCTGGTTTCATGTGACTAGTAAGTACCAGAAACCAGATTTCAGTCCCAGCACCCTGACATTTAAGAATACATTCTCAGGACTAACTTAGCGGGGGGTGGAGCAAGATGGCAGAGGAGTAGGAGACCTGGATTTCATCTGGTCCCAGGAATTCAGCTGGATAGGGATCAAACGATTCTGAACACCTACAAACTCAACAGGAGATCGAAGAAAAGAATAGCAACAACTCTCTGAACAGAAAAGCGACCACTTTCTGGAAGGTAGGATGTGCAGAGAAGTGAATCCGAGGCGATATTCGGGAGGATAGACGGCGGGGGAGGGGGCCTCCGTCGGCCGCTTCTGGCAAGTGATAGAGCCTCAGAGCACAAAATTGGAACTTTTAGAAGTCGGCTGTGCTGAGGGATGTCGCTCCAGTGGCTAAGTGGGGGTGGAACCCTCACAGGACAGTGTGGTGTCAGGACCCTCGGTGTCACAGAAAGACCAGGGGTGCCTGATGCGGCAGAGTTCCCAGGTGTCGGAGCAGGGAAGCTGGCTGCAGAGACAGAGCCAAGGAGTGGGCTCTCAGCTCAGGGTTGCCATAAACTGTGATCCGCAGCACAGTCGGGCCACTGCTCTTCCAGTAGGGACCCAACAAGCAGCAGATACGGGGAGACTCCGCTTCCTCCCCTGGGAGGAGCGGCACAGGAGCGCACCTCAGGGATCTGCTGGGTGGAGACTCCACACCGGATTGGGTGCCAGAGATAGAAATGCTCGGTCACAGGCCAGGTGAGCACGGAGTGCGGCCAGAGACCGGGAAGATGGGAGTGTTTGACTGCTTTTCTCTGGGGTTCACTAAGGAGTGGGGCCCCGAGTTCTCGGCTCCTCCAGGGCAGAGATTGGGAGGCCGCCATTTTCACTCTCATCCTCCGAAGCTGGACAGAAAGCTAGCAAGGAACAAAAGCTCCTGAGAGCAAACCTGAGCAGATTATTTAGCCCAGACGTGACAAGGGTGGGGCAATTCCACCTCCTGCAAAGACATTTGGGAACCATGGCAACAGACCCCTCCCCCAGAAGATCAGCAAGGACAGCCAGCCAAGAGCAAGTTTACCCATCAATGAGAACAGCAGAACTCCAACGCTAGGGGAATACTGCACGTAGAATTCATGGCTTTTTACCATGATTCTTTAGTCTTTCAAAGTTAATTTTTTTAACTGTCTTTTTTTTTAATTTTTCTTTTTCCCTTTTTCAACCAACATCTTATCAATCTCTTATTTATTTATTTATTTATTTATTTTAATTTTATTATGTTATGTTAGTCACCATACAATACATCATAATTTTTGGTGTGGTGATCCACGATCCGTGTTTTCATATAACACCCAGTGCTCCATGCAGTACGTGCCTTCCTTAATACCCAATCCCCCCTCCCGCCTCCCCTCTAAAACCTGTTTGTTTCTCAGAGTCCATAGTCTCTCATTGCCACGGCCCACGTACAAGGTCGAACAGGGATGAGGGCAAGAGAATGAAACATAAAAGTATGGGAACAGGAGGGTTGCCCACGGGGGTGCCGCGAGCAACAACTTTATTCTTTCTCACACACTTTATATAGGCTTAGGTTATATAACAATAAGACATAAACAAGTTCCACAGGTTCCTCCCTGCCCTTCTCCTGGCTCCGTCCCGAGTTTCTGGTTCAAGGCCAGATTCCTCAAGCGCATAGTTTCTTCCCTGTTTTGTTTACGCGGTATGCCTTCAAAGGGCCCGGTGCGCTATCTTTCAGGGTCTATCAATAACACTGTGGTTTTCTTGGCCTATAAACAACTCAGGCTAGCCAGTACAACATGTTTTTGTATGGGGGCAGTCAGGTGGCCATGGTTCAAAGGGATCAGGGAGCCTTTGCTCTACCTGATTAACCCCCTTGTTGCTCATGGCTCCCAACATCTCATGTTTCATCTCTCACTCCAAATCCCCCCGTCATTTTTCCCTTCCTTCTCCTAGTGTCCTCCATGTTATTCCTTATGTTCCACAAATAAGTGAAACTATATGATAATTGACTTTCTCTGCTTGACTTATTTCACTTAGCATAATCTCCTCCAGTCCCATCCATGTTGATGTAAAAGTTGGGTATTCATCCTTTCTGATGGCTGAGTAATATTCCATTGTATATATGGACCACATCTTCTTTATCCATTCATCTGTTGAAGGGCATCTCAGCTCTTTCCACAGCTTGGCTATTGCGGACATTGCTTCTGTGAACATTGGGGTGCATATGGCCCTTCTTTTCACTACATCTGTGTCTTTGGGGTAAATACCCAGTAGTGCAATTGCTGGGTCATAGTGTAGCTCTATTTTTAAATTTTTGAGGAACCTCCACACTGTTTTCCAAAGTGGCTGTACCAATTTGCATTTCCACCAACAGTGTAAGAGGGTTCCCCTTTTTCCACAACCTCTCCAACATTTGTTGTTTCTTTCCTTGTCCATTTTTGCCATTCTAAATGGTGTAAGGTGGTATCTCAATGTGGTTTTGAATCAAATTTCCCTGATGGCTAATGATGATGAACATTTTTTCATGTGTCTGTTAGCCATTTGTAAGTCTTCTTTGGAGAAGTGTCTTTTCATAACTTCTGTCCACTTTTTGACTTGATTATTTGTTTTTGGGGTGTTGAGTTTGAGAAGTTCTTTATAGATCTTGGATACCAGCCTTTTATCTGTAGTGTCATTTGCAAATATCTTCTCCCATTCTGTGGGTTGCTGCTTTGTTTTGTTGACTGTTTCCTTTGCTGTGCAAGGGCTTTTTATATTGTTGAACCCAAAAGTTCATTTTTTGCTTTTGTTTCACTAGATTTTGGAGATGTATCTTGAAAGAAGTTGCTGTGGGTGATGTCAAAGAGGTTACTGCCTATGTTTTGCTCTAGGACTTTGATGGATTTCTTTCTCACATTGAGGTTTTTCATCCACTTTGAGTTTATCTTTGTGAATGGTGTTAGAGAATGGTTGAGTTTAATTCTTCTGCATGTCCAATTTTCCCAGCACCATTTATTGAAGAGACTCTTTTTTCCATTGCATGTTTTTTCCTGCTTTGTCAAAGATTATTTGACCATAGAGTTGAGGGTTCATATCTGGGCTCTCTATTCTGTTCCATTGGTCTATATGTCTGTTTTTGTGCCAGTACCATGCTGCCTTCGTGATCACAGCTTTGTAATATAGCTTGAAATCGGGCAACGTGATTCCCCCAGCTTTGTTTTTGTTTGTCAACATTTCCTTGGCGATTCGGGGTCTTTTTTGATTCCATACAAATTTTAGGATTGTTTGTTCCAGCACTTTGAAAAATGTCATTGGAATTTTGATCGGGATGGCAATGAAGGTATAGATTGCACTGGGTAGCATAGACATTTTAACAATGTTTATTCTTCCAATCCATGAGTATGGAATATTTTTCCATCTTTTTGTGTCTTCTTCAATTGCTTTCATGAGTGTTCTGTAGTTCCTAGAGTATAGATCCTTTACCTTTTTGGTTAGGTTTATTACGAGGTATCTTATGGTTTTTGGTGCTATTGTAAATGGAATCGTTTCTCTAATTTCTCTTTCTACACTTGCATTGTTAGTGTATAAGAAAGCAACTGATTTCTGTGCATTGATTTTGTATCCTGCTACATTACTGAATTGCTATATGAGTTCTAGTAATTTGGGGGTGGAGTCTTTGGGTTTTCCACATAAAGTATCATGTCGTCTGCAAAAAGAGAGAGTTTGACTTCTTCTTTGCCAATTTGAATACCTTTGATTTCTTTTTGTTGTCTGATTGCTGTTGCTAGGACTTCTAGTACTATGTTGAACAGTAGTGGTGAGAGTGGGCGTCCTTGATGTGTTCCTGATCTTAAGGGAAAAGCTCTCAGCTTTTCCCCATTGAGGATCATATTCGCTGTGGGTTTTTCATAGATGGATTTTATGAACTTGAGGAATCTATCCCTATACTCTGAAGAGTTTTAATCAGGAAAGGGTGTGGTATTTTGTCAAATGCTTTTTCTGCATCAATTGAGAGGACCATATGGTTCTTCTCCGTCCTCTTATTAATGTGTTCTATCACATTGATTGATTTGCAAATATTGAACCACCCTTGCATCCTGGGGATAAATCCCACTTGGTCGTGGTGGATGATCCTTTTAATGTATTGTTGGATCCTATTAGCTAGGATTTTGTTGAGGATTTTGGAATCCATATTCATCAGGATATCGGTCTGAAATTCTCCTTTTTGATGGGGTCTTTGCCTGGTTTGGGGATTAAGGTAATGCTGGCCTCATAGAATGAGTTTGGAAGTTTTCCTTCTGTTTCTATTTTTTGAAAGAGCTTCAGTCAAATAGGTATGATTTTTATTTGAATGTTTGGTAGAATTCACCAGGGAATCCATCAGGCCCTGGACTCTTGTTTTTTGGGAGGTTTTTGATCACTGCTTCCATCTCATTACTGGTTATTGGCCTATTCAGGTTGTCAATTTCTTCCTGTTTCAGTCTTGGCAGGTTATAGGTTTCCAGGAAGGCCTCCATTTCATCCAGATTGCTCAGTTTATTGGCATATAGTTGTTGATAATAATTTCTAATAATTGTTTCTATTTCCTTGGTGTTAGTCGTGATCTCTCCCCTTTCATTCATAATTTTATTAATTTGGGTCCTTTCTCTTTTCTTTTGGATAAGTCTGGCCAGTGGTTTATCCACCTTATTAATTCTTTCAAAGAACCAACTTCTCCTTTTGTTGATCTGATCTACTGCGTTCCTGGTTTCTATTTCATTGATCTCTGCTATAATTTTAATTATTTCTCTTCTAATGTGTGGCTTAGGCATCATTTGTTGCTTTTTCTCTGGTTCTTTAAGATGTAGAGTTGGTGAATTCGGGATTTTTCTATTTTTTTGAGTGAGGCTTGGATGGCTATGTATTTCCCCCTTAGGACCACCTTTGCAGTATCCCACAGGTTTTGGACTGATGTGTTTTCATTCTCATTGATTTCCATGAATTGTTTAAGTTCTTCTTTGATTTCCTGGTTGATCCAAACATTCTTGGGCAGAATGGTCTTTAGCTTCTAAGTGTTTGAATTTCTGCCAAATTTTTTCTTGTGATTGAGTTCCAGTTTTAAAGCATTGTGGTCTGAGAATATGCTGGGAATAATCTCAATCTTTTGGTATCGGTTGAGACCTGATTTCTGACCCAGTATGTGGTCTATTCTGAAGAAAGTTACATGTGCACTCGAGAAGAATGAGTATTCTTTTGTTTTAGGGTGGAATGTTCTGTATATACCTATGAAGTCCATCTGATCCAGTGTATCATTCAAAGCTCTTGTTTCCTTGTTGATTTTCTGCTAAGATGATCTGTCCATTGCTGAGAGTTGAATATTGAGGTCTCCTATAATTAATGTATTGTTATCAATATGACTATTTTGGTTAACAACAGTTGGCTTATATAGATGGCTGCTTCAATGTTGGGGGCATAGATATTTACAATCGTTAGATCTTCTTTTTGGATAGACCCTTTAAGAATGATATAGTGTCCTTCTATGTCTCTAATTACAGACTTTAGTTTAAAATCTAATTTATCTGATATAAGAATTGCTACCCAGGCTTTCTTTTGAGGTCTGCTGGCATGGAAGATGGATCTCCATCCCTTCACTTTCAGTCTGGATGTATCTTTAGGTTCAAAATGAGTCTCTTGTAGGCAGCATATGGATGGGTCATGTCTTTTTATCCAATCTGCAACCCTATGCTCTTTTATGGGAGCATTTAGGCCATTCACATTGAGAGTGATTATTGAAAGATATGAATTAATTGTCATCATGTTGCCTGTGAAGACCTTGTTTTTATAGATTGTCCCTGTAAATTTCTGTTGTATATCACTTTTGGGGTCTTTCTCCTTTTATAGAACCCCCCTTAATATTTCTTGCAGTGCCAGCTTAGTGGTCACATATCCTTTCAGTTTCTGCCAGTCGTGGAAGGTCCGCATCTCTCCATGCATTCTAAATGACAGCCTTGCTGGATAAAGTATTCTTGGCTGCATGTTCTTCTCATTTAGTACCCTGAATATGTCTTGCCAGGCCTTTCTGGCTTGCCAGTTCTCTGTGGATAGGCCTGATGTTATTCTGATGTTCTTCCCTCTGTACGTGAGGAATCTCTTCTCCCTAACTGCCCTTAAGATGGTTTCCTTGGTTCTAAGATTTGCAAGTTTTACTATTACATGCTGGGGTGTTGGCCTGTTTTCCTTGATCTTGGGAGGGGTCCTCTCTGCCTCTAGGATGCAAATGTTTGTTTGATTCCCCAGATTAGGGAAGTTCTCAGCTACTATTTGCTCAAATACATCTTCTAGTCCTCTCTCTCGCTCCACTCCCTCCAGGATTCCAATTATTCTGACATTGTAATGCTTCATGGTGTCACTTATTTCTCTGATTCTATTTTCATGGATTCTGAGTTGTTTTTCCCTGGCCTCTTCTTTTCCCTTTTTATCTATTATATTGACTTCCAGGTCGCTTATTTGTTCTTCTGCCTCACTTACCCTAGCTGTTAGATTATCTAGATTGAATTGGATCTCAGTGATAACATTTTTAAGTTCTGCCAGTTCACCTTTCATTTCTGCCCTTAGAGACTCTATGTTGCCATTAATCGATTTCTCCATTCTATCCATTGTCTTCACAATCGCTAGCCTGAATTCCATCTCTGACATCATGGTTATATCTACATCTATTTGTAAATCTGCAGCATAAGTCATAATCTCTGAGTCTTTTCTATTTTGGGGGCTCCTCCTCCTAGTCATTCTGTTGATGGGTGTTTGAGGGAATGTATAGAGTCCAAATTATTGACCAGAACCCAAGCAAGATGCACCTGTTTTCTTGGGACCTCAGGGTTGCTGGCCTCTTGTTTTCCCAGCCTGTCTTCTGGGGGAAGGGTCTGCCATGCTGTTACTTATGCAACCCTATTTGGGCGGAGTTGCCCTGCCCCCCTGTGATGGGGGGTGGGCTCCGCGGGAATCAGTTTTTGGGGCTTTCGTTCTCTGGCGGCTTTTCGCCTCTCTTCTGTGAGTTAGAGCAGAAGAGACCATTTCCAACCCTCTGCCTCAGAACAGAGAAACCACAGTCTGTTCTTTAGTGAGCTCTCCAGGCCATACTGTCTCCGTTTCTATCCATGCTGCTATAAACTGCAGCAGCTTGGGTTGTGCGCCCCTCCACGGTGCTCCCAGTCCTGACTCCAGGTCAGGCACGTCTCTGCCCTTTGTGCTTCTAAAACCACCAGCTGCCCCCAGATCGCACACGCAATCCTGCCACTCCAGGTTTCCGCCCTGGGGGCTGCCCTAAAGTCCTTTCACCACCGCTACTGGTCTGTGAGTCTGTGTCCGGTCCCCAGCGTGCGAGGCTGTCGCTCACAAGCGGTGTAGGATCCCCACGGCCAAGCACCTTCCCACTGCCATTTATCTTCTGATATCTACCCACGGAATCACAGCTCCCCACTTTATACCTCAAAACCAACCGCCTGCGATATTCTGTTTGTAGAGATCCAGATCTTCTTACATCTCAGGCTGGTTTCATGGGTGCTCAGAGTGGTCTGGTAGATATTCAGCTCAATTCCGGGGACCAGTTGAAATAGGGTCCCCTACTCCTCCCAAACCCTTTTTTTAAAAAACATTTTTATTTTTCATTTTTAGAGTCATATTCTATCCCTTCATAGTAGTTACCCTATTTTGGCATATATATATAAGTTGTTCTCTCTTTAAAATTTTGAGATACAGTGTTTTCTAACAGATCAAAATATACCCTAAAGCTCTAGTGTATGGCTTTGTTCTAGTCTCCTGCTTGATCACATCCTCTCCCTTTTTTCTTTCTTTTTTAAAATTTTTTAATTGTTATGTTAATCACCATACATTACATCATTAGTTTTTGATGTAATATTCCATGATTCATTATTTGTGTATAACACCAAGTGCTCCATGAAGAATGTGCCCTCTTAATACCCATCACCAGGCTAACCCATCCCGCCACCCCCCTCCCCTCTAGAACCCTCAGTTTGTTTTTCAGAGTCCATCGTCTTTCATGGTTCGTCTCCCCCTCTGATTTCTCCCCCTTCATTCTTCCCCTCCTGCTATTTCTTGTTTTCTTTTTCTTAACATATTATTTGTTTCAGAGGTACAGATCTGTGATTCAACAGTCTTGCACAATTCACAGCACTCGCTATAGCACATACCCTCCAATCCCTTTTTAAAAAATAATGTTTTTTTTTTCGTTTTTAGAGTCATATTCTATCCCTTCATAGTAGTTACCCTTATTTTTGGCATATATATATAAGTTGTTCACTCTTTAAAATTTTGAGATACAGTTTCTTCTAACAGATCAAAATATACCCTAAATCTCTAGTGTATGCCTTTGTTCTAGTATCCTGCCTGATCACATTCTCTCCCTTTTTTAAAAAATCCTCTTCTTTCTTTTTTCAAACAACTTCTTAACAATTCCTACTATAAAAATTTTTATAATTTTCATCTTTACAGTCATATTCCATCCCTTCACCATATCAACCCTTACTTTGTACATATATAAGTCTTTCTTTCTTTAAAAGCTTGGGAGGCACTTTCTTCTAACACGCCAAAATACACCCACAATCTAGTGTGTGGCACTGATCTATGCACCAGCCTGATCATATTTGATCATATTCTGGTTTTTTTTTTTGTTTTGTTCTGTTTTTGTTTGGTTTTATCTTTCTCTTTTTCTTTTTTTTTCCTTTCTTCTTTCTTTCTTTCCCTTTCTTTTCCCCTGGTTTCAGGTCTTTTCTGATTTGTTCAGAGTATATTTTCTGGGGATGTAGTTACCCTGTTAGCATTTTGTTCTCTCATTCATCTATTCTCCTCTAGACAAAATGACAAGACAGAAAAATCACCTCAACAAAAAGAACAAGAAGTAGTACCGTCTGCCAGGGACCTACTCAATATGGACATTAGTATGATGTCGGACCTAGAGTTCAGAATGATGATTTTAAAGATACCAGCTGGGCTTGAAAAAAGCATGGAAGACATTAGAAAAACCCATTCTGGAGAAATAATAGAACTAAAATCTAACAAAGTCCAATTCAAAAGGGCTATTAATGAGGTGCAATAAAAAAATGGGGGCTCTAACTGCTAGGATAAATGAGGCAGAAGAGAGAATCAGCGATATAGAAGACCAAATGATGGAAAATAAAGAGGCAGAGAAAAAGAGAGATAAACAACTACTGGATCAAGAGGGCAGAATTCGAGAGATAAGCGATACCATAAGATGAAACAACATTAGAATAATTGGGATCCCAGAAGAAGAAGAAAGAGAGAGAGGAGCAAAAGATATATTGGAGCAAATTATAACAGAGAACTTCCCTAACGTGGGGAAGGAAACAGGCATCAAAATCCAGGAGGCACAGAGAACTCCTCTCAAAATCAATAAAAATAGGTCAACACCACGACATCTAATAGCAAAATTTACGAGTCTCAGAGACAAGGAGAAAATCCTGAAAGCAGCTCAGGACAAGAGATCTGTAACCTATAATGGTAGAAACATTTGATTGGCAACAGACCTATCCACAGAGACCTGGCAGGCCAGAAAGGACTGGCATGATATATTCAGAGCACTAAACAACAAAAATATGCAGCCAAGAATACTATATCCAGCTAGGCTGTCATTGAAAATAGAAGGAGAGATAAACTCTTCCAGAACAAACAAAAACTAAAGGAATTTGCAAACACGAAACCCTACAAGAAATATTGAAAGGGGTCCTCTAAGAAAAGAGAGAGCCTAAAAGCAGCATAGACCAGAAAGGAACACAGACAATATACAGTAACAGTCACCTTACAGGCAATACAATGGCACTAAATTCCTATCTTTCAATAGTTACCCTGAATGAAAATGGGCTGAATGCCCCAATCAAAAGACGCAGGCTATCAGATTGGATAAAAAAAAAAAAAGACCCATCGATAAGCTGTCTGCAAGAGACTCATTTTAGACCCAAAGACACCCCAAGATTGAAAGTGAGGTGGTGTAAAATCATTTACCATGCTAATGGACACCAAAAGAAACCTGGGGTGGCAATCCTTATATCAGACAAATTAGATTTTAAACCAAAGACTGTAATAACAGACAAGGAAGGACACTATATCCTACTTAAAGGGTCTATCCAACAAGAAGATTTAACAATTGTAAATATTTATGCCCCTAACATGAGAGCAGCCAATTATATAAGGCAATTAATAACAAAAGCAAAGAAACACATTGACAATACAATAATAGTGGAGGACTTTAACAACCCCCTGGCTGAAATGGACCGATCATCTAAGCAAAAGTTCAAAAGGAAATAAAGACTTTAAATGAAACACTGGACCAAATGGACTTCAGAGATATATTCAGAACACTCCATCCCTAAGCAACGGAATACACATTCTTCTCTAGTGCCCATGGAACATTCTCCAGAATAGATCACATCCTAGGACAAAAATCAGGTCTCAACCAGTACCAGAAGATTGGGATTATTCCCTGCATATTTTCAGACCACAATGCTTTGAAACTAGAACTCAATCACAAGAGGAAAGTCGGAAAGAACTCAAATACATGGAGGCTAAAGAGCATCCTACTAAAGAATGAATGGGTCAACCAGGAAATTAAAGAAGATTTTAAAAAATTCATGGAAACAAATGAAAATGAAAACACAAGTATTCAAAATCTTTGGCATACAGCAAAAGTGTCCTAAGATGAAAGTATACAGCAATACAAGCCTTTTTGAAGAAACAAGAAAGGTCTCAAATACCCAGCCCAACCCTATTCCTAAAGGAGCTAGAGAAAAAACAGCAAATAAAGCCTAAACCCATTAGGAGAAGAGAAATAACAAAGATCAGAGCAGAAATCAATGAAATAGAAACCAAAAGAACAGTAGAACACATCAACGAAACTAGGAGCTGGTTCTTTGAAAGAATTAACAAGATTGATAAAGCCCTGGTCAGACCTATCAAAAAGAAAAAAGAAATGACCCAAATCAACAAAATAATGAAGGAAAGAGGAGAGCTCACAACCAACACCAAAGAAATACAAACAATTATAAGAACATATTATGAGCAACTCTATGTCAGCAAATTAGATAACCTGGAAGAAATTGATGCATTCCTAGAGATGTATCAACTACCAAAATTGAAACAGGAAGAAATAGAAAACCTGAACAGACCCATAACCACTAATGAAATTGAAGCAGTCATCAAAAATCTCCCAACAAAAATAGTCCAGGGCCAGATGGCTTCCCAGGGGAATTCTACCAAACATTTAAAGAAAAATTAATACCTATTCTCCTGAAACTGTTCCAAAAAATAGAAATGGAAGGAAAACTTCCAAACTCGTTTTATGAGGCCACCATTACCTTGATCCCCAAACCAGACAAAGACCCCATCAAAAAGGAGAATGACAGACCAATATCCTTGATGAACATGGATGCAAAAATTCTCACCAAAATACTAGCCAAGAGGATACAACAGTACATTAAAACGATCATTCACCATGACCAATTGGGATTTATCCCTGGCCTGCAAGAATGGTTCAACATCTGCAAATCAATCAATGTGATACAATACATTAACAAAAGAAAGAACAAAAGTATCATAGGATCCTCTCAATAGATGCAGAAAAAAGCATTTGACAAAATACAGCATCCTTTCTTGATCAAAACTCTTCAGAATATAGGGATAGAGGGTATAAACCTCAATATCATAAAAGCCATCTACGAAAAACCCACAACAAATATCATTCCCAATGGGGAAAAACTGAGAGCTTTCCCCATGAGGTCAGGAACGTGGCAGGGATGTCCACTATCACCACTGCTATTCAACATAGTATTAGAAGTCCTAGCCACAGCAATCAGACAACAAAAAGAAATCAAAGGCATCCAAATTGGCAAAGAGGAAGTCAAACTCACACTCTTTGCAGATATGATACTTTATGTGGAAAACCCAAAAGACTCCACCCCAAAACTGCTAGAACTCATACAGGAATTCAGTAAAGTGTCAGGATATAAAACCAATGCATAGAAATCAGTGGCATTCTTATACAGCAACAACAAGACAGAAGAGAGAGAAATTAAGGAGTCGATTCCATTTACAAATGCACCCAAAACCATAGGATACCGAAGAATAAATCTAACCAAAGAGTTGCCTCTTTTGAGGATCTATACTCAGAAAACTATAAAATACTCATGAAAGAAATTGAGGAAGACACAAAGAAATGGAAAAATGTTCCATGCTCCTGGATCGGAAGAACAAACATTGTGAAGATGTAAATGCTACCTAGAGCAATCTACACATTCAATGCAATCCCCATCAAAATACCATCCACTTTTTTCAAAGAAATGGAACAAATAATTCTAAAATTTGTATGGAACCAGAAACGACCCCGAATATCCAGAGGAATGTTGAAAAAGAAAAACAAAACTTGTGGCATCACAATTCCGGACTTCCAGCTCTATTACAAAGCTGTCATCATCAAGACAATAAGGTACTGGCACAAAAACAGACAGATAGATCAATGGAACAGAATCGAGACCCCAGAAATGGACCCTCAACTCTATGGTCAACTCATCTTTGACAAAGCAGGAAAGAATGTCCAATGGAAAAAAGACAGTCTCTTCTATGATTGGTGTTGGGAAAATTGGACAGCCACATGCAGAAGAATGAAACTGGACCGTTTCCTTACACCACACACAAAAATAGACTCAAAATGGTTGAAAGACCTAAATGTGAGACAGGAGTCCATCAAAATCCTAAAGGAGAACACAGGCAGCGACTTCTTCGGCCTCAGCCGCGGCAACTTCTTCCCAGAAACATTGCCAAAGGCAGGGGAAGCTAGGGCAAAAATGAACTATTGGGATTTCATCAAGATAAAAAGCTTTTGCACAGTAAAAGAAACAGTCAACAAAACGAAAAGACAACCGACAGAATGGGAGAAAATATTTGCAAATGACATATCAGATAAAGGGCTAGTATCCAAAATCTATAAAGAACTTATCAAACTCAACACCCAAAGAACAAATAATCCAATCAAGAAATGGGCAGACGACATGAACAGACATTTTTCCAAAGAAGACATTCA
Source organism: Callorhinus ursinus (assembly GCF_003265705.2). NCBI lineage: Eukaryota > Metazoa > Chordata > Mammalia > Carnivora > Otariidae > Callorhinus > Callorhinus ursinus. Next base: position 103,208 of record NW_027397232.1, on the reverse strand, counting down.
AATGGCCAAAAGACACATGAAAAAGTGTTCTAACATTGCTTGGCATCAGGGAAATCCAAATCAAAACCTCAATGAGATACCACCTCACTCCCGTCAGAATGGCTAAAATTAACAAGTCAGGAAACGACAGTTGTTGGTGGGGATGTGGAGAAAGGGGAACCCTCCTACACTGTTGTTGGGAATGCAATGTGGTGTAACCACTTTGGAAAACAGTATGCAGGTTCCACAAAAAGTTGAAAATAGAGCTACCGTACGATCCAGCAATTGCACTACTGGGAATTTACCCCAAAGATACAAATGTAGGGATCCGAGGGGGTACGTGCACCTGGATGTTTAAAGTAGCAATGTCCACAATAACCCAACTGTGGAAAGAGTCAAGATGTCCATCGACAGATGAATGGCTAAAGAAGTAGTGGTATATATATACAAAGGAATATTATGCAGCCATCAAAAGGAATGAGATCTTGCCATTTGCAATGACGTGGATGGAACTGGAGTGTGTTACCCTGAGTGAAATAAGTCAATCAGAGAAAGACATGTATCATATGACCTCACTGATATGAGGAATTCATAATCTCAGGAAACAAACTGAGTGTTGCTGGAGTGGGGGGGTGGGAGGGATTGGGTGGCTGAGCGATAGACATTGGGGAGGTTATGTACTCTGGTGAGCGCTGTGAATTGTGCAAGACTGTTGAATCACAGATCTGTACCTCTGAAAAAAAATAATGCAATATATGGTAAGAAAAAAGAAAAAGAAGAAGATAGCCGGAGGGGAAGAATGAAGTCGGGTAAATCGGATGGGGAGACGAACGATGAGATACGATGGACTCTGATAAACCAACTGAGGGTTCTAGAGGGGAGGGGGCTGGGGGAATGGGTTAGCCTGGTGATTGGTATTAAAGAGGGCACGTTCTGCGTGGAGCACTGGGTGTTATGCACAAACAATGAATCATGGAACACTACATCACAAACTAATGATGTATGGTGATTAACATAACAATAAAAAATTTAAAGAGAAAAAAATAGCTCACAATATTGAAGGCATTTCTACGTGGCAGGTACTGTGCTACAAACATCTTGGTTCCATTATCTCAGTTAATCTTTACAGAGCCAACTAAGTAGGTGCTTTTATTATTGTTTCCATTTTTCAGATGAGAAATTGGAGGCTTTGACACACCAGGCATTTTATCAAAGGTCTGACATGAGGAAGTGGCCAAATAATAATTTTCACCATAGGATGTATATCTGGAACTGAGGGTTCATATACAAGAAACTTTGTTTCTTCTATGCACACTTATGATAACATAATATAGTATATGACACTATCTATTATTAATATGTATACATGTGTATGTACATATGTATGTATGTGCATATGTGCCTGTGGATATATTTCTCTCAAGGTTCTAGGATGCATGCTTAGGATTCATTACAGGAAATACTCTAAATGTGCTTCCTCAATAATGCTTCCTAAGGTTCATTGATTCACACATTAATTCGGCAAATGTGTATGGAGTCTGCACTAGAGACAAGACATGTGCCGAACATGGCAAGGTCACAGACACCAGAGATAAAGGTCCTCCTTGAGAGCACTTATATTCCAGCAGCACTTGTGTTCATCTTCCTTCATTTGGCACTGCACCTGGCCCTCAAAGTCATGTCTACGAACACAGTCATGTGCCCTCTTTCCATTTCAAACCCCATGTTATGCAGCCCGTGCCATCCATACTCCCTGGAAATCTCGATGAAGATTGGCATTTCCTGACTCACTCAGGCTGTTCTCAACAACCACAGACAGAAACTCTCATCAGGAAGCAATCAGGTCAATGTGAACATAGAGCAAAACTCCTCTTCATTGTAAGACTGAGGTACCTGTCAGGAAGCACAGCGTGGGGGCTGAGGCCGAGTCTGGGACTGGGGCTGAGGTTGCCCATGTGGAAAGGATAAAAGTCCAGAACTGAAGAGAGGTTCTAGGGTCTGTCTGGCTCCTCTAATACTTTGTACTCATTTGTATGTGGCTTCATCTACTGTGTTCGGTGGACTGTATAAAAAGAATCCCAGTGAAAGAGACAGAGTGTCTCAGTGCTGCTTATTTATTGTTCACATCTAACTGCCTCTAAGCAGGTGTTATAAGAGATCAGCTATCATCTCTAGTAAAATTCTGTGTTCCTAATTTGCCAGGCTTGCCTACTGTTCAACGGAGATTCGTAAATTCAGAAATCCCCTTTATTTTTCAAATAAATCTGATTGTTCAGCTCACTCTCTTATGATTAATTCAATAAGACAGCTTATTCTGAGTACAGCCAAAATCTCTTTTCATGGGTGATATTTGTCATGATGTAGCCTAAACAGAGGAAGGGCTCCAGGTGACTTGATGTATTTGGGAGAATAAAACTATACAGCCTACAAATTTCTAAAGCATTATCCTCATTGCACATTTTGATCTTTAAATTGAGTCTGGCTAAGGGGTTCTAGCACTCTCCATGTACTTGCTCTGTGATACTTTCTGTTAAAGCAAGTTCACAAAACAGAGAAGATATATGATTTTTTGTAGCCTTTTCTGCTCCACCAGCAAGAAGGATCCTGGAACAGACTGTCTAGAAAGGAACTCTTCCAGATATGTCCACTGTGACCCTTTAGCCATGGCTTCTTGAGTGAGCAGTCCTTCTGTCCTGACTGTGCTGGGTGGCAGGTCTGGGAAAACCGTATTTGCTCACAAATGCCAGAGTATATTCTTGTAAAGTTAACAAACAGTAAGGGAATTCAAAGCCATCCAATAGTGCATTGAAGTAGAATGGCCTATTTGTTTGGAAATATGACTGTTCCTCTTTAAGTATCAATTCTTTCTTCTATGAAATAGGTTTATTTGTAGAATTTTCATGATGATGACATGATTTCCTCAATTGGCTTAACATCTAACACATTATCTGGTAGCCAGTGGAGTTAAACGGGTATGAATTCCATTTTGTTCACTGCCAACACCTTCAGCCTCAGCTTATCATAATTACTGAAAATCTCTGAGCACCTTACTTCTCTCTGAGATAACCAGACAATTTCAACACATACAGTCTCCAAAGAGGAATGCAAGTTAATTAAGAAATTATGTCAGACCAGACATCTGGGGCAGGGTTAGTGACATATGCAAGGGTACATTGATAGCCAGAGATTCCCTTTCCTCTTTCCTCTGATACAGACACATTACATAATAAGAAATATTTAAAGTGCTTAATACAGTGTCTACTACATAGGAGTACTCAGGAAAAAATAGCTATTATTAACATCTTATCAGAACATTACATTATATTTATTAATTTTCAAAAAAAACTTAATTCTTTTTTTTTCCTTTTTAATTTTTATTTTATTATGTTATGTTAGTCACCATACAAGACATCATTAGTTTTTGATGTAGTGATCCACGATCCATTGTTTTCGTATAACACCCAGTGCTCCATGCAGTACATGCCCTCCTTTATACCCATCACTGGGCTAACCCAGCCCCCCACGCCCCTCCCCTCTAAAACCCTCAGTTTGTTTCTCAGAGTCCATAGTCTCATGGTTCGTCTCTCCCTCCAATTCCCCCCGCTTCATTTTTCCCTTCCTTCTCCTAATGTTCTCCATGTTATTCCTTATGTTCCACAAATAAGTGAAACCATATGATAAATTATCATCACTTTCTCTTCTTGACTTATTTCATTTAGCATAATCTCTTCCAGTCCCATCCATGTTGATGTAAAAGTTGGGATTCATCCTTTCTGATGGCTGAGCAATATTCCATTGTATATATGGACCACATCTTCTTTATCCATTCATCTGTTGAAGGGCATCTCGGCTCTTTCCACAGTTTGGCTATTGTGGACATTGCCGCTATGAACACTGGGGTGCATATGGCCCTTCTTTTCACTACATCCCTGTCTTTGGGGTAAATACCCAGTAGTGCAATTGCTGGGTCATAGGGTAGCTCTATTTTTAAATTCTTTTTCTTTGAGCAAAGGAAAGCAATCAAAAATCTATTGACATGTGGACTACAAATGCTAATTCTACCACTTTCAGAATATAACTGAAGATTTTTGGTAATTATTCAGCAACTTCACGTTAGAAGTTAAAAAAATAAAGGCAACAGAACTACAGTAGACAGGAATAATCACCTTATTATTGAAACAGTTAAATGTTGACTCACAGGTGGCAGGAAAGTAGATTAGGAAAGGATAGAAAGATCAATTATAAAAAATGTGAAAGCCTGGATTTTAGTTGACATTATTAAAGTGGCAAGAATTTCTCTTGTCTCTTTTAGTAAGAGTTGGAAAGCTTCACTACTGTACACCTGTTTATTGTATTAAAGAACATCAAGAACACAGAATTGGATTCATCATAATATTAGTTTCTAAAGCACTATAATCATTTATCTACACATAGATCTCTTGAAGTTATTTATTTTATTCTACTTAGGTGATGGTGCCTTACTTAATAACTCTACAAATACTTCAGAATCCCTGATTTAAATGAAGAACAAACTACAAACTCCTCTCTACTAAGTTTATCAACTAGAAAAGCACAGAAGTTACTGATAATCTCTCAACACTTGTCTAGTTTCCTGTTTTGTTACTGAAGGAACAGAACACATCCTTATTCTGTTAGACAGGACATTGGTGGTTTTGTGAAAAGTGAAGTGAAAGGAACTAGAAAAAAATCTCCCAATTCTGCAACTTGTACTTATATGGGGGCAAATATAGCCCACATATTTGACTATCTGCTTGATTTCATTCTTTTGCTCCTCCAGATGGACAGTCTACCTCTCTTTACCTTGCCCTGGGCATTATGAAGTGACCCTCATGGACTGCACAGATGGTTTTCCTTTCTCTCTGACTGCTGTTTGAAAGCAGCCAATGGAAGCATCAGCAAGAGATTGGGTAGTGGGAGCAACATGAGCTCAAGTTTCCCTCCCCAACAGGTGTCTGCATCATTCCTTGAGGCCAACATGTTGTCATCTATCCCAGAGACAGAGGTTTATGCTCAGGAACCAAGAGGTGCAGATGGGAGTAGCCAGTCCCTTTTATGCCAATTAACTTGGGGAGGAATTTGTTTCTTTTCTCTCAGGGTTCTGAATTCATAAGCTTGGAAATCTAATGCCCAAGAAGGAATGGTTTTGTCAGGTGATATGGTGAGGCATCCCTGAACGTCAGCTTTCTTCAGCCAACATTCAGTGGTAATCAGAGCAAAGATGCCCATTAGTGGAATCCATAGGACTGGGGCACTGAGCAGGGGGAGAAATATGGAGCACTGAAATGGAGAGGAAACAGAAGGTTTCACAGAATCCACCCTTTCTGCCTCTCAGCATCTACCCTTGTCCTTTGACTAGGAAAGAAATCTATGCCTCAAAGCAGGGGACACACAGAGTCCTACTTGAAAGTCTATCTTCTCAGTCTCCAGATGAAGAACATGTGAGGCTGATTTTTTAGCAATCATCCATGAAAGCTAGCAGATCATGTTTGTGCCAAACAACCTTGCTGAAGGAAGTTTTGGTTGTGAGCAGTTCTGCTTGAGACGATCTCATTCCCACATCTGCAAGTGGACAAAAGAGATGGAAAGAAACCAAGGAGATTATAGTACAGTGTTAATAAGAAGACTGAGTATTTGTGCCACTCTCTAAAGTACTTGGTATCGGTCCTGCAGAGGGGAAAAGACACACTCGGGCCACGAAGCTACCCTGAGCTCTCCAAGAATGAATCTTGTCTCTAACTTGGCCGATGGAGTCAGTAGGAATCAGCAGAGAAAACAAGATTTTGTTTCGTAAAAGAAACAAAGGTTGTTGGAGAAGAGGGGAGAAATAGTGGTCAAGACAGAGGCTATTACACACATTTCTAACCATCAGACTTCACATGGTGTTTCCAAGTGTTCAGTAATATGCAATTGTTTTAAAATTAAGTAACATGTGAATTCTTTTAAACAAAAAATTTTAAAATAAAAATCAAAAGCCATACAGGTTTTCTATGAGACAGTAAGGATTTGGAAGTAACATAGTAAATGCTTTCCTGATCCCAATGTTTAGAAGTGACTTCTCCAAGTTGTGCTCTTTCCTCTACCCAAGACTGTGTCCCTGAACCCATTCGGGGGGTGGAACATAAAGAACACTCAACACAAAACTGTCTGCATAGATTTCCAAGTGTGTTCAGAAATTTTCAGAATTGTGATATTTAGATGACTCTGATGTAACAGACATGACATTTTCCACAGTACTAGTGTGTGTGATCAATTGGGACTAGATAATATAACTATGGAAACTGATCTTTTGAGATGTTCTTAGACTTTTTTCAGCATTAATTTCATAATATAATATTGCCTCTATTACTCAAAATCATTGTGTCTCACCCACCTCAGGAATGAAATAATTGAGTTGAGCCCAAATCATCAGGATATTTCAAGCATCCATCTATGCAAAATCTCCCACCCATGAGATAATGTGAGCCCCTCTCTAATAGTCAAAATATCAATCTCATTTCAACAGATAATTAATGGAGTCACCACTGTACTTGGCCCTATTCATTCTAATAAGATGCTTTCAAGTGTTTTTAGGAATCAGCCATTTAAACGATTTAATTAGCAAATATTTACTTAGGACAAGAGGGCTTGTTGACCTCTGGCTGGTTTGGCTTTACTGTGTGTGGCCAAAGTGTCCTTGGTGAAGCTCACCTTAGCCAAAATGAGAAGGACAGGTAGAAGAAGTGACTCCAAATATGACTTGTTGTTCCCTCTACATAAAGATGGTTTGCTCTATGCACAAGGCCACTGTCCTTTCAGGTTGTAACTCGAAGGCACTCTGGACCATGTTGAAAACAGAGATTTACATTGACTTGAGATGACTTCTAATGACAGTGTCTTCATGTTTAGCTAATTTCTCTCTAACCAAACTGTAATAGTCAGGTCTCAGAGTCGCTCCTCTGTGGAGTCAGGCAGTGAGAGGAAAGGATTCAGTTGTATCAGGATATGGGGAAGATAAATGAAGGAACATGCCCAAAACAGAGCAAAGGTAAGTTACTGACCCTCCTCCCCCACCCCTTCTTGCACATGCTGGAGCCTTGATTCAGGCTTCAGTAGAGGGGAGGGTGTTGGTTGGGCTCTTTCACAGGCAGGCAAATCTTAAAAATAAATCTCTCACCACTAAAGCAGAAGCTCAGAGAGATAGATGAGGAGTTAGAGAATCTGAGGGACTAATTTCCTTCAGATCATGTAGACTTTCCTTTCAGTAATCATGTTTACCACTGCAATTAAGTTGTACATAAAATTTGAATTTTCTTTTTTTTTAAGATTTTATTTATTTGACAGGGAGAGACACAGTGAGAGAGGGAACACAAGCAGGGGGAGTGGGAGAGGGAGAAGCAGGCTTCCCGTAGAGCAGAGAGCCCAATGCAGGGCTAAAATTTGAATTTTCAATTGACAATGGGTTTAATTCAGCTTAGACCTCCTTAGAGAGCTTTTTCTTCTTCCCCACATATGGCAGTAGGTTTTTTCCTGTTTGGGGCCTGAAGATCAGTAATACAGATTTTCTTTTTCTTTTT
>NW_027397232.1:0-80655 GCF_003265705.2 Callorhinus ursinus | reverse complement strand
ACCTCTGGCCATGCCTAAAACCAATCTTTTGAGCTCCTTCAAACTCCTTAGCCTTCCTGATGTCAACACTGTTCTGAAGTCAAATTACAAGGAGCCCTGTGGCAAAGCTATCTCAGAGTCACAGGGACTCCGTCCGATTCCTCAGTTTCAATGTGAAAGTAGTTCTCTGAGAACACTGGCTCTCAATGGCCTCCAGAACGTACCTGGTTTGGAGAAAGGGCACAAGGATGTCTATGTATGCTTGGAGGCAAGGTTCCTATTGTGTCCAAGAAAGAAAGACTTGTATATTTCAAATGGGAGTGGAATAAATTTGGGATGGGTATGTCCAACTTAAATTCTCCTTTCTGCAGAAATGACGCACACACTCTCTGGTGAGCACCTTCAAGTTCCCTAGGTTTCTCGATGTCCACAGAGTTCTGAAACTCAACGTTAAGGGGCCCTGCAGTCCAAGGTATCCCACAGTCCCAAGAACTCTGCCACACCCGCTAGATTAAAGCAGAAAATATCGTTCTGAGACATTTTTTCCTGTTTCGTGCCCTAGATAGAATACATTTTGAAAAAAGAATAAAAATGAAAAATTACACATGGAGACCAAAAGTGCTTCAAGGGGAGGAGGATGGGATCATATTGAGAATTAAGTGCCTGGCACAATTTCTAAACAATCTGGCCACTTAAGAATAAGAAACTCCAGTGGACTCGGGCAAAGGGAAATTTCCACCGGCTACACTTGGAAACAGAGTAAACAAGAGGCGTTCACTTTTTTTTTTTTTTTTTGTAGAAAGACAAAGATAGAGAGAGAGCATGCTCAGGGTGGAGGAGGGGCAGAAGCAGGCTCCACACCCAGCATGATGCTGTATCTGGGGGCTCGATTCCCACAACCATGACCTGAGCCAAAATCAAAAGTGAGATGCTTAACCATCTGAACTACCCATGTGCCCCCAAAAGGCCTTCATTCTTCCTTCCCAAGGACAGGGAAGCTTTTGACATTGGATGTTTTCCTGCATTTCCATCAGTGCATTAGGCAGCAGTGATTCAGAGGTACCTGGCTACAACTCCCAGGTGATGATCAAATGTTTGGAACGGCTGTTTGGAGCATTATTCCTTGAACCAAACTATTTCTGCACTGAAAAGGTCCTAGAGCGTATCAAGCCGTGCATAACCCATCTGTTCTTCAGAATGAAGGCATCTCAAACAGCCAGGAATCGCCCCACACAACACTTGAGTTCCCAATGCGGTTTCCCATGAGATGTAGCCTCGAACATAGGTAGGGCCAGAGCCATGCCAAGCGTTTGGGTGGGAAACCTGAAGACGATAGGCACTGATCCCATGTCACGGTGGAGATCAGCTCTCAGGACAGCTTTAGGATGAATCTCGGACTTCCTGGATGGTGTCTCTGCCGTTGCTCACAGTGTTGCCATCATTTCAGTGTTTCTCTGGAAGCCTTGTGTCCGGGAGCCACAGGGTGTGACAAATGGCAGGTTTTCCTCTCTTGTTTCTTGCTGATGAGTCTGGCACGGGCCATTTCTCCCAAATCATTGGTGCTTTCGGGACTTCACTTCAGACATTATCAGGAACGAATCCTTGCTGGGGCTCCTGTATTGTACCGGGTGTGTTTTGGGTCAACCTGATGGCAAGGTGTAGACGTCCCATGAGGCCCGAGATGAGTGCTAGCATTAGGTGCGGCTCCAGCCTGTGTTGCAGCCTCAGAGGGATGCTCTTAGGGTTGGTGGGGTCTTGATTTTTCACAGAACCCTGCTCTCCGGCAAAACCCTGCTTTGAAGTGGTATGGTTCCCTTCTCTGTTCCCGCATAGCTGGACCCTCCCCGCCAAATCCTTTGCTCATTCAGGATGTAGGTTGGCCCTAGGCAGTGCCACAATCAGGGCTTGGGTTAGGGTTAGCTTCCGTCAGACTGTCTGGGCCAATGTGATGCCAGGGCTCCCTCCTGTCCTGCTGGCTGCTTGGAGGGTGAGCATTGGGCTTAATTTCGGGGATAGGGTTAGATTTCTGGACGTAGGCACAATGTGAGACCAACGTAAATTTAGCTCTAGAATCATCCTGTCATGCACCACTGTCATGGTGGCACATGGCACACTTTTTTATTTTTATTTTTTATTTTTTTTAAACAACATCCATTTATTAGCTTGCACTCTGTAGGTCAGAGTTCAGTACACTGTGGCTAGATTTTCTGTTCAGAGTCTCACAAGGTCAAAATCAAGGTATTGGCAGGACTCGGCTCCTAACTGGAGGATCTGGACAGGAATTTGCTTTCAAGCTCCTTCAGGTTGCTGTCAGACTTGAGTTCTTGGGACTGTGGGGCTGGGGTCACCATTTCGCTGCTGGTTGCCAGATGGGGACTGTTCTTAACTCCTGTAGGCTACCTGCATTCCTTCTCAGGCAGTCCCCTCTCCATCTTCAAAACAGCCATGATTATTGAACTCTTCCAACTTCTACTACCAGCTGGAGAACAATCACTGCTTTAAGGGCTTGTGGAGTTACACTGGGCCACCCCTAGGTAATCCAGGGTGATCATCCAATTTTAAGCTCCACTGTGCCTGGTAATATGACATAATGTTATGACATGATCATCTCATCATATTCACAGATTCTGGGGAGTAGGAGAAGACATCTTCGAGGGACCCATGTAGAAAGTCTGCCTACTATTCCATCCAAAGTAAAATGTGTTATTTACTCCTCACTTTCTCTGTTTTTTTTGATTTTTTATTGTTGTGTTAATCACCATATATCATTAGTTTTTGATGTAGGGTTCCATGATTCATTGTTTGTGCATAACACCCAGTGCTCCATGCAGAACATGCCCTCTTTAATACCCATCACCAGGCTAACCCATCCCCCCAACCCTCTCCCCTCTAGAAACCTCAGTTTGTTTTTCACAGTCCATCGTCTCTCATGGTTCGTCTCCCCCTCTGATTTACTCCCCTTCATTCTTCCCCTCCTGCTATCTTCTTCTTTTTTTTTCTTAACATATATTGCATTATTTGTTTCGGAAGTACTGATCTGTGATTCAACAGTCTTGCACAATTCACAGTGCTCAACATAGCACATACCCTCCCCAATGTCTGTCACCCAGCCACCCCACCTCTCCCACCCCCCACCCCTCCAGCAACCCTCAGTTTGTTTCTGGAGGTTAAAAATTCCTCATATCAGCGAGGTCATATGATACATGTCTTTCTCTGATTGACTTATTTCACTCAGCATAACACCCTCCAGTTCCATCCACGTCATTGCAAATGGCAAGATCTCATTCCTTGTTATGGCTGCATAATATTCCATTGTGTATATATACCACATCTTCTTTATCCATTTATCTGTTGATGGACATCTTGGCTCTTTCCACAGTTTGGCTATTGTGGACAATGCTGCTATAAACATTGGGGTGCATGTACCCCTTCAGAACCCTACATTTGTATCTTTGTGGTAAATACCCAGTAGTGCAATTGCTAGATCGTATGGTAGCTCTATTTTCAACTGTTTGAGGAACCTCCATACTGTTTTCCAGAGGGGTTGCACCAGCTTGCATTCCCACCAACAGTGTAGGAGGGTTCCCCTTTCTCCACATCCCCGCCAACATCTGTCGTTTCCTGACTTGTTAATTCTAGCCATTCTGACTGGTGTGAGGTGGTATCTCATGGAGGTTTTGATTTGGACTTCCCTGATACCGAGCGATGTGGAGCACTTTTTCATGTGTCTGTTGGCCATTTGGATGTCTTCTTTAGAAAAATGTCTGTTCATGTCCTCTACCCATTTCTTGATTGGATTATTTGTTCTTTGGTTGTTGAGTTTGATAAATTCTTTATAGATTTTGGATACTAGCCCTTTATCTGATCTGTCATTTGCAAATATTTTCTCCCATTCTGTCGGTTGTCTTTTCGTTTTGTGGACTATTTCTTTTGCTGTGCAAAAGCTTTTCCTCTTGATGAAGTCCCAATAGTTCATTTTTGCCCTTGCTTCCCTTGCCTTTGGCGATGTTTCTAGGAAGAAGTTGCTGCGGCTGAGTTTGAAGAGGTTGCTACCTGTGTTCTCCTTTAGGATTTTGATGGACTCCTGTCTCACGTTTAGGTCTTTCAACCATTTGGAGTCTATTTTTGTGTGTGGTGTAAGGAAATGGTCCAGTTTCATTCTTCTGCATGTGGCTGTCCGATTTTCCCAACACCATTTGTTGAAGAGACTGTCTTTTTCCATTGGACATTCTTTCCGGCTTTGTCGAAGACGAAGTCCCCTAGAGTTGAGGGTCCATTTCTGGGGTCTCGATTTTGTTCCATTGATCTATGTGTCTGTTTTTGTGCCAGTAGTATACTGTCTTGATGATGACAGCTTTGTAAGAGAGCTGGAAGTCTGGAATTGTGATGCCGCCAGCTTTGCTTTTCTTTTTCAATATTCCTCTGGCTATTCGGGGTCTCTTCTGGTTCCATACAAATTTTAGGATTATTTGTTCCATTTCTTTGAAAAAAGTGGATGGTATTTTGATGGTGATTGCACTGAATGTGTAGATTGCTCTAGGTAGCATTGACATCTTCACAATGTTTGTTCTTCCGATCCATGAGCATGGAACGGTTTTCCATTTCTTTGCATTTTCTTCAATTTTTGCATCCATGTTCATCAAGGATATTGGTCTGTAGTTCTCCTTTTTGATGGGATCTTTGTCTGGTTTTGGGATCAAGGTAATGGTGGCCTCATAAAATGATTGGAAGTTTTCCTTCCATTTCTATTTTTTGGAACAGTTTCAGGAGAATAGGTATTAATTCTTCTTTAAATGTTTGCTTTTATGATACTGAGGTATGTACCCTCTATCCCTATACTCTGAATAGTTGTGATCAAGAAAAGATGCTGTACTTTGTCAAATGCTTTTTCTGCTTCTATTGAGAGGATCATATGATTCTTGTTCTTTTTTTGTTAATGTATTGTATCACGTTGATTGATTTGCGGATGTTGAACCAACCTTGCAGCCCAGGGATAAATCCCACTTTATCATGGTGAATAATCCTTTTAATGGACTGTTGGATCCTATTGGCTAGAATTTTGGTGAGAATTTTTGCATTTTTGCATCCATGTTCATCAAGGATATTGGTCTGTACTTCTCCTTTTTGATGGGGTCTTTGTCTGGTTTGGGGATCAAGATAATGCTGGCCTCATAAAATGAGTTTAGAAGTTTTCCTACTATTTCTATTTTTTTGGAACAGTTTCAGGAGAATAGGTATTAATTCTTCTTGAAATGTTTGGTAGAATTCCCCTGGGAAGCCATCTGGCCCTGGGCTTTTGTTTGTTGGGAGATTTTTGATGACTGTTTCAATTTCCTTAGTGGTTATAGGTCTGTTCAGGTTTTCTATTTCTTCCTAGTTCAATTTTGGTAGTCGATACATCTCTAGGAATGCACGCATTTCTTCCAGGTTATCTAATTTGCTGGCATAGAGTTGTTCATCATATGTTCTTATAATTGTTTGTATTTCTTTGGTGTTGGTTGTGGTCTCTCCTCTTTCATTCATGATTTTGTTGTTGTAGGTCATTTCTCTTTTCTTTTGGATACGTCTGTCCAGGGGTTTATCAATCTTGTTAATTCTTTCAAAGAACCAACTTGTAGTTTCGTTGAACTGTTCTACTGTTCTTTTGGTTTCTAGTTCATTGATTTCTGCTCTGATCTTTATTCTTTCTCTTCTTCTGCTAGGTTTAGACTTTATTTGCTGTTTTTTCTCTAGCTCCTTTAGGCGTAGGGTTAGGTTGTGTATTTGAGACCTTTCTTGTGTCTTGAGAAAGGCTTGTATTGCAATATACTTTCCTCTGAGGACTGCCTTTGCTGCATCCCAAAGATTTTGACAGTTGTGTTTTCATTTTCATTGGTTTTCATGAATTTTTAAAATTCTTCTTTAATTTCCTTGTTGACCCATTCATTCTTTAGTAGGATGCTCTTTAGCTTCCATGTATTTGAGTTCTTTCCGACTTTCCTGTTGTGATTGAGTTCTAGTTTCAAAGCATTGTGGTCTGAAAATATGCAGGGAATAATCCCAATCTTTTGGTACCGGTTGAGACCTGATTTGTGACCTAGGATGTGATCTATTCTGGAGAATATTCCATGGACACTAGAGAAGAATGTGTATTCCATTGCTTTGGGATGGAATGTTCTGAATATATCTCTGAAGACCATTTGGTTCAGTGTTTCATTTAAAGTCTTTATTTCCTTGTTGATCTTTTGCTTAGATGATCTGTCCACTTCAGTGCAGGGGTTGTTAAAGTCCCCTATTATTACTGTATTGTTGTCAGTGTTTCTTTGCTTTTGTTTTTAATTGCCTTATATTATTGGCTGCTCCCATGTTAGGGGCATAGATATTTACAATTGTTAGATCTTCTTGTTGAATAAACCCTTTAAGTAGGATATAGTGTCCTTCCTCATCTCTTATTACAGTCTTTGTTTTAAAATCTAATTTGTCTGATATAAGAAGTGCCACCCCAGCTTTCTCTTGGTGTCCTTTAGCATGTTAAATGATTTTCCACCCCCTCACTTTCAATCTGGTTTTGTCTTTGGGTCTAAAATGAGTCCCTTGCAGACAGCATATTGATGGGTCTTGTTTTTTTAATGCAATCTGTTAGCCTGTGTCTTTTGATTGGGGCATTTAGCCCATTTACATTCAGTGTAACTATTGAGAGATAGGAATTTAGTGCCACTGTATTGCCTGTATGGTGACTGTGACTGTATATTGTCTGTGTTCCTTTCTGATCTATGCTGCTTTTAGGCTCTCTCTTTGGTCACAGGACCCCTTTCAAGATTTCTTGGAGGGCTGGTTTCGTGTTTGCAAATTCCTTTAGTTTTTGTTTGTTCTGGAAGCTTTTTATCTCTCCTTCTATTTTCAATGACAGCCTAGCTGGATATAGTATTCTTGGCTGCATATTTTTCTCGTTTAGTGCTCTGAAGATAGCATGCCAGTCCTTTCTGGTCTGCCAGGTCTCTGTAGATAGGTCTGTTGCCAATCTAATGTTTCTACCATTTTAGGTTACATATCTCTTCTCCCGAGCTGCTTTCAGGATTTTCTCTTTGTCTCTGAGACTCGTAAGTTTTACTATTAGATGTCGGGGTGTTGACCTATTTTTATTGATTTTGAGAGGGGTTCTCTGTGCCTCCTGGATTTTGATGCCTGTTTCCTTCCTCACATTAGGGAAGTTCTCTGCCTTTATTTGCTCCAATATACCTTTTGCCCCTCTCTCTCTTCATTCTTCTTCTGGGTTCCCAATTATTCCAAGGATGTTTCATCTTATCATATCGCTTATCTCTCGATTTCTGCCCTCTTGATCCAGTAGTTGTTTATCTCTTTTTCTCCACCTCTTTATTTTCCATCATTTGGTCTTCTATATCGCTGAATCTCTCTTCTGCCTCATTTATCCTAGCAGTTAGTGCGCCCATTTTTGATTGCACGTCATTAATAGCCTTTTTGATTTCGACTTGGTTAGATTTTAGTTCTTTTGTTTCTCCAGAAAGGGTTTCTCTAATAACTTCCATGCTTTTTTCAAGTCCAGCTAGGATCTTTAAAGTCATGATTCTGAACTCTAGGTCTGACATCGTACTAATTTTCGTATTGAGTAGGTTCCTGGCAGACGGTACTACCTCTTGTTCTTTTTGCCGGGGTAATTTCTTTTGTTTTGCCATTTTGTCCAGAGAAGAATGGATGAATGAGAGAATAAAATGCTAATGGATTAACAACGTCCCCAGCAAATATACTCTATACAAATCAGAATAGACCTGAAAGCATAGGAAAAGAAAGGGAAAGAAAGAAAAAAGAAAGAGATAAAAAAAGAAAAAGAAAAAGATAAAAAGAAACAAAAACAGCACAAAACAAAAAAAACCAGCATATGATCAAATATGATCAGGCTAGTGCATAGATCAGTGCCACACACTAGATTTTGGGCGTATTTTGGTCTTTTAGAAGAAAGTGCCTCCTAAAATTATAAAGGAAGAAAGACTTATATATGTACAAAATAAGGGTTGGTACAATGAAGGGTTGGAAAATGTAAAGCTGAAAATTATAAAAGATATTATAAAAGGAATTTTAATAAGTTGGTTGAAAAAAGAAAGAAGATTTAAAAAAAAAAGGGAGAGAATGTGATCAGGCAGGGGACTAGAACAAAGCCATACCATAGTGATTTAGGATATATTTGGATCTGTTAGAAGAAACTGTATCTCAAGATTTTAAAGAGAGAACAACTTATATATATATGCCAAAATAAGGGTAACTACTATGAAGGGATAAAATATGACTCTAAAAATGAAAAATAAAAAACGGTTTTTAAAAAAGGGATTGATAAGATGTTGGTTGAAAAAGGGAAAAAGAAAAATTAAAAAAAAACGTTAAAATAATTAACTTTGAAAAACTAATGAGTCATGGTAAAAAGCCATGAATTCTATGTGTAGTATTCCCTTAGCACTGGAGTTCTCCCATTCTCCTTGATCGGTAAGCTTGGTCTTGGCTGGCTGTTCGTGCTGATCTTCTGGGGGAGGGGCCTGTTGCCATGGTTCTCAAATGCCTTTGATGGAGGCGGAATTGCCCCGCCCTCTTTTGTCCCGGCTAAGCAAGGTGCTCGGGTTTGCTCTCAGGAGCTTTTGTTCCCTGCAAGCTCTCGGTACAGCTTTGGAGGACCAGACTGAAAATGGTGGCCTCCCAATCTCCGCCCCGTAGGAGCTGAGAACTCGGGGCCCTGTTCCTCATTGCACCTCCAGAGAAAAGCATTCAGTCACTCCCAACTCCCTGGTCTCCAGCCGCACTCCGTGCTCACCTGGCCTGTGACCGAGCATTTCTATCTCTGGTACCCAACCCCGTGTGGAGTCTCCAAACCCAGCAGATCCCTGCTGTGCGCTCCCGTTCCGCTCCTCCCGGGGGAGGAAGGGGAGTCTCCCCGGCTCTGCCGCTTGTTGGGTCCCTGCTGGAGGAGCAGTGGCCCGACTGGGTTGCGGATCACAGTTTATGGCAACCTCGAGCTGAGAGCCTGCGCCTCGGCTCCGTCTCTGCTGCCGGCTTCCCCGCTCTGATACCTGGAAGCTCTGCTGCACTCAGGCACCCCCGGTCTTTCTGTGACCCCGAGGGTCCTGAGACCACACTGTCCCACGAGGGTTACACCCCCCGCTTAGCCACTGGAGCGACGTCCTTCAGTGGAGCCGACTTAAATGTTCTGATATTGTGCTCTGCGGCTCTATCACTTGCCAGAAGCGGCCTAGGTAGGCCCTCTCCCGCGCCGTCTATCCTCCTGAATATCGCCTCGGATTCACTTCTCTGCACATCCTACCTTCCAGAAAATGGTCGCTTCTCTGTTCAGAGAGTTGTTGCTATTCTTTTCTTTGATTTCCTATTGAGTTCGTATGTGTTCAGAATCGTTTGATCCCCATTCAGCTGAATTCCTGAGACCAGACGAAATCCAGGTCTCCTACTCCTCCGCCATCTTGCTCCGCCCCCCCCCCCCCCCCCGGCAGACTTTATTTCCCTGGAACTTTCGTCCATCTCTTACAGCACTAGAGTAGAGTACCAAATCTGCTCTCTTGAGTGACTTCGCTTCGGGCCTAGGTTAGACAAGAGTCATGTCTAGGGTTAGGGTGAGAAGGCAGAAGACGTTTCAGCAGCTATTCGATGTCCTGGTGGAGACCTGTTCTAGAGGCTGAATTGAGGCTTGGTATCAGTATGGGTGTCCGACTTCTGGGTCAGCGTCTTGGGTGGGGAAGGGGGGCGTGTGTGCTCCTAGTGTTGCTGTTTTTTTAGTGTGTTGCTGGAATCCTGGAGTCCAGCAACAACCTGGGGTAACAGGGAGCACCTTTTTCCCTCTCTATTCCTTCGCAAGAAGTCAGGCCTTCTCCAGGTCTCCAAAACCAGCTGTGCATTCCAAAGTAGGGTCCAGGCATCGTCAGGGTCCTGTTAAGTCGAGGTTGGAAGTCAGTAGGGGTCAAATAGCTTGCAGGGCAATAACCTGACGCCTGAGCTGAGGGCTAGCACAAGTGTGAGGCTCCACCTTCCAGTGTGGCTTCCGTTCGAGAGGTCTTGATTTTTCATAGAAGCTTGCGCTCCAGCAAAACCCGGGGGTTGCAGGTGGCCCTGTTTCCTCTGTGTTCCTTCCTGAAAAGACGGGCAAGGGCTAGGTCTCCCAAAGGCGCTGTGCACTCAAAAAGATATTGGCCATAGTCGGCGACACAACCATGACTCGGGATAGGGTTGTGTCCCGGCTCAGAGTCTGGGCCAATTTGATTGTAGCGTGCTGTCACGTCCGGCTGGTCGGTCGGATGGGTAGCACAACAGTTAAGCTCAGGGATTACGTCTGGTTTCAGGCCATAGGGACAACATGCGGCTCTCGTCAATTTCTGCCTAACATCATGGTGTCATGCACCGCCCTCGTGGTTGAGCGTGGACTATTTGTATTCGCTGCTCTATGTGATGTCGTCTTTCACCAGGCTTATCAAATTCCCTTTCTCGTATGTCCTCACATTCGATGTGAGGTAGGGCCTGAGCCATGTCTTGGGTTAGGGGGAGAGAATTACGTTTGGCAGCACCTATACGATGTCATGGTGGAGACCCGATCTAGAGGAGCTGTGGAGGGTAAACAAACATTGGGTAGAGTCTCCCTCTCCCGGGATGAGGTCTATGGGGTGTTCGTAGTATTGCTGAGGACTCGGAGTTTAGTTAGAATCTTGGCGTTCCAGCAGCGACCAGGGTTCCTAATGACATGTCTTCCCTCGGTGTTCCTTTCTGATGAGTCTAGCAATGGCTAGGTCTCCCCAGTCCATTGTACACTCTGAAGGGACATTGGGTGACTGTCGTGGCCACTGCCTGGGCTAGGGTCAGGGTTAGGTTCTGCAGGGACGTCCGGGTAAACGTGATATCATGGCGGTGTCCTGCCCTAGGGTGGAGTTGAAGGGTTAGAGTGGCGTTCAGATTTAGGGGTTGGTTCAGGTTCTGGGCATGTTGTGGGGATGACGTCACGTTGTCTCCAGAGACCTCGTCTCTAGAGCAACACCATCCTGGTGCTTGCACCTTGCACCTATTTGTTCCTTCCTCTTGGCTGAATCGCCCTGCACCACATTTATTTCCCAATCTTGTTTCCCATGAGACGTAGCCTTGACCCTAGATAGGGCCAGAGCCATGCCAAGCGTTCAGGTGGGAAACCTGAAGATGATAGGCACTGATCCCATGTCACGGTGGAGAACAGCTCTCAGGATAGCTTTAAGATGAATCTTGGACTTCCTGGATGGTGTCTCTGCCGTTGGTCACAGTGTTGCCGTCATTTCAGTGTTTTGCTGGAAGCCCTCTGTCCAGGAGCCGCAGGGTGTGACAAATGGCATGTTTTCCTCTCTTGTTTCTTCATGATGAGTTTGGCGTGGGCCATTTCTCCAAAATCACTGGTGCTTTCGGGAATTCACTTCAGAACTTATCAGGAACGAATCCTTGCTGGGGCTCTGGTATTGTATCGGGTGTGCAGCTCTCACTCCCCTCTTGTTTCATGAGGGTAGTCGCGTGGCCCCGTGTGTGCATGCAGGTGTAAAGGTAGCGACCTCACTCGAAAAGAAAACACTTTTAGAGAACCCGTTCTTCCGCTTTGAATAGGCTTTCCTGGGAGTGGAAGAATTTGGGCGTAAGCATGCATGAGAGCGCTGCAAGGACTTCTTAAAGCATATTCGTAGTGAGACTCAGGATGGGGCAGAAGGCAAACATGACTCCCCACTTGTTTCATGAAGCCAGTACTACGGTCCAACTTTGGCATGCAAGTCTAATTGCTCGCATACTAATGCGAAGATAAAGCAGTGGAGAGGGATACTGTTGTAGACAGCATCACGGTTCTGGAGGGTGGCAACACTTTCAGTGTGTCTGCGTGAGAACCTGGGAAACGATTCCCCTAAACCACTGGGCGAGAGAAACGTCTTCGTGCAGAGCCACCTCTCGCACCAGATCTAGTGTCACGAAGCTAGCACTCCTCCAGCATGGGCGCGTGGAGGCCTGAGTTCCTGCCACTTCCCTCGAAGGCACCACACTGTGGAGAAACCGTGCTTTTAGCTCCCGCCAGTCATTGGGTGGGAGGATGCAGTAGAATGTGTACTGTGGCTGAGAGCACTGGGAACGGCCTACCTATGTATACCCGAGAGAGAAAAGGCCGGTGCCGAAGACACACCTCTCAGCTCAGCTCTTGTTTCTGGGCCTACTATCATTCCCCGTGAGTGAGCACAGGCTGAAAGCCAACCGCCTAACTCGAAGGAACCACACTGTAGAGAATCCGTGATTCAGCCCAAATAGCCATTCATGAGGGTGGAAGCATTTTGCTCTGTACATGAGGGCGAGCCCTGCCAGCGAGTCCAAAACCATTTTCTGAGTGAGACTAAGGCCACGGCAGAAGGCAGAACAAGACTCCCCACTTGTTTCAGGAAGCCAGCCCTGCGGCTCCACTTTGACATGCAAGTCTAATTGCTAACGTACTAACTCGAGGCAACAGCAGTGTAGAGAAACCTTGCTTTAGCTACCGCCGACCCTCTGAGGGAGGAAGCAGTGTAAGGTGTACCGAGGGCAAGGGCCTGGGAACTGGTTCCATACGCCAAAGCGAGGGAGAAACAAGCTGGTACAGAAGGCAACTCTCAGCTAAACACTTGCTATCTGGAGCTGCTAAAACTACACTGCTCCCCGTGGCTTTGGAACCCTTGGTTCTCAACCCTGACATGGAAGAAAGAAGCCTGGAAAGAAACACAGCTTCAAATCCCTTCCACTCTCCACAGGGTGGGGCCAGAAATCCAACCGTGCTTGTGTGCCCACCTGGGCAGTGGGTCCCAGCAGAAATCCAAGGGAGAAAGAAGCAGTGGCCCAAGGTGCCTCTCGACTCAACACCTCTTTCCTGAATCTAGGGCATCTGTCCCCTGTGTGCCTTTTGTCCTAACTGCCATTCCCCTAGTGCAAAGGAACAAAACGCTAGAGGCCCTGTGCCACAGCCAAGAATGCCCTTCCTGAGCACAGACTTCACCGGTGGTATGTTTGTGTGAAAGCATGAGCAATGGGACCTAAACGTTACTCTGACTGAGAAACAGTCTTGTAAGGAAGGCTGCTCTCTCGACTCACCTCTTGTTTGAGGAGGTTACCACTGCTGTACCCTGTGGGCCTGCCTGGAGGCCTCGGTACCTTGCCACTATCACGAAGAATCCAGGCGTAGAGTGACCGAAATTTAGCTAAAAACATTGGAAAGGATCCGTGATGTAGACAGCATCACGGTTCGGGAGGGTGGCAACACTTTCAGCGAGTCTTCGTGAGAGCCTAGGAAACGATTCCCCTAAATCACAGGGCGAGAGGAACAATTCCAGCAGAGGCACCTCTCGCACCGGCTCTAGTGTCACGAAGCTAGCACTCCTCCGGCATGTGTGCGTGGAGGCCTGAGTTCCAGGCAGCTCCCTTGAAGGCACTATACCTTGGAGAAACCGTGCTTTTACCTCCCGCCAGTCAGTGGCTGGGAGGACCTGGTATTTTGTGTACTGTGGCTGAGAGCCCTGGGAACGGCCTCCCTACGTAACACGAGGGAGAAAAAGTCCGGTGCCGAAGACACACCTCTCGACTCAGCTCTTCTTTCTGGGCCTAGTATTGTTGCCCCATGTGTGCGTGCAGGCCACAAACCAACCACCTAACTTGAAGGAACCACACAAGAGAATACGTACTTCAACCACGATAGCCGTTGCTGAGGGTGGAAGCATCTTGCTATGTGTATGCGGGCGAGCGCTGTCAGCGAGTCCAAAACCATTTTCTGAGTGTGAATCAGGCCATGGCAGAAGGCGGAACACGACTCCCCACTTGTTTCAGGAAGCCAGCACTGAGGCCCCACTTTCGCATGCAAGCGTAATTGCTAGCATACTAACTCGAAGCAACAACAGTGTAGAGAAACCGTGCTTTAGCTACCACTGACCCCTCTGATGGAGGAAGCAGTGTACGTTGTACTGAGGGCGAAAGCCTGGGGAACGGGTTCCAAACACCAAAGAGAGGGAGAAACAGGCTGGTGCGGAAGGCATCTCTCGGCTCAGCTCTTGCTACCTGGAGCTGCTAACACTACACTGCTCCCTGTGGCTTTGGAACTCTTGGGTCTCAACCATGACTTGGAAGAAAGAAGTCTGGAAAGAAGCACAGCTTCAACTCCCTTCCCATCTCCACAGGGTGAGACCACATGTTCAACCGTGCTTTTGTGCCCACCTGGGGAGTGGGCCCCAGCAGAATTCCAAGGGAGAAAGAAGCAGGGGCCCATGGCACCTCTCGACTCAACACCTCTTTCGTGAAGCTAGGTCATCCGTCCCCTGTGTGCGTTTAGACCTAACTGCCATTCGCCTAGCGAAATGGAACAATACGCTAGAGGCCCCATGCCTCAGCCAAGAACGCCCTTCCTGAGCGTAGACTTCACCAGTGGTGTGTTTGTGTGAAAGCATGATCAATGGGATCTAAACGTTACTCTGACCGAGAAACAGGCATATAAGAAAGGCTGCTCTCTCGACTCATCTCTTGTTTGAGGAGGTTAGCACTGCTGTACCCTGTAGGCCTGCCTGGAGGCCTAGGTACCTGGCCACTGTCACAAAGAATTCAGGCTGTAGAGTGACTGAAATTTAGCTAAGAGCAGTGGAGAGGGACCGAGTTGTAGACAGAATCACGGTCCCAGAGGGTGGCAACACTTTCATTGTGTCTGCGTGAGAGCCTGGGAAACGATTCCCCTAAATCACAGGGGGAGAGAATCAATTCGTGCAGAGGCACCTCTCGCACCAGCTCTAATGTCACGAAGCTAGCACACCTCTGGCATGGGTGCGTGGAGGCCTGAGTTCCAGGCAGCTCCCTCAAAGGCACTACACCTTGGAGAAACCGTGCTTTTACCTGCCACCAGTCAGTGGTTGGGAGGACGTGGTATTCTGTGTACTGTGGCTGAGAGCCCTGGGAACGGCCTCCCTACGTAACCCGAGGGAGAAAAAGTCCGGTGCCGAAGACACACTTCTCAATTCAGCTCTTTTTTCTGGGCCTAGTACCGTTGCCCCGTGTATGAGTGCAGGCCGCAAACCAACCACCTAACTCGAAGGAACCTCACTGTGGAGAATCCGTGTTTCAGCCACAAGAGCCGTTCCTGAGGGTGGAAGCATTTTGCTGTGTGCATGCTGGTGTGTGCTGTCAACGAGTCCAAAACTATTTTCTGAGTGAGACTCAGCCTGTGGCAAAAAGCAGAACACGACTTCCCACTTGGTTCAGGAAGCCAGCACTGAAGCCCCACATTCGCATGTAAGTCAAATTGCTAGTGGACTAACTCGAAGCAACAACAGTGTAGAGAATTCGTGCCTTAGCTACTGCTGACCTCTCTGAGGGAGGAAGCAGTGTACGGTGTAGCGACTGCGAAAGCCTGGGGAACGGGTTCCATATGCCAAAGCGAGGGAGAAACGGTCCAGTGTGGAAGGCACCTCTCGGCTCAGCTCTTGCTACCTGGAGCTGCTAACACTACTCTGGTACTCATGGCTTTGGAACTCTCGGTGCTCAACCCTGACTTCGAAGAAACAAGCCTGGAAAGAAGCACAACTTCAACTCTGTTCCCTCTCCACAGGGTGGAGCCACATTTTTCAACCATGGTTCCGTGCCCACCTGGGGAGTGGATCCCAGCAGAATTCCAATGGAGAAAGGAACAGGGGCCCAAGGCGCCTCTCGACTCAACACCTCTTTCCTGAAGCTAGGTGGTCTGGCCCTGTGTGTTTTTAGTCCGAACTGCCATCCACCAAGTGCAAAGGAACAAAACGCTATAGGCCCCGTGCCTCAGCCAAGAACGCCCTTCCTGAGCACACACTTCACCTGTGGGGTGTTTGTGTGAAAGCATGAGCAATGGAACCTAAACATTACTCTGACCGAGACACAGGCCTGTAAGGAAGGCTGCTCTCTCGACTCCTCTCTTGTGTGAGGAGGTTATCACTGCTCTACCCTGTCGGCCTGCCTGGAGGCCTAGGTACCTGGCCACTATCATGAAGAATCCAGGCTGTCGAGTGACCAAAATTTAGTTAACAGCAGTGGAGAGGGACCAAGGTGTAGACAGCATCACTGTGCCAGAGGGTGGCAGCACTTTCATTGTGTCTGCGTGAGAGCCTGGGAAACGATTCCCCTAAATCACTGGGCGAGAGAAACGGCTTCGTGCAGAGGCACCTTTCACACCAGTTCTAGTGTCACGAAGCTAGCACTCCTCTGACATGTGTGCGTGGAGGCCTGAGTTCCAGGCAGCTCCCTCGAAGGCACTACACCTTGGAGAAACCGTGCTGTTACCTCCCACCGGTCAGTGGTTGGGAGGTCGTGGTATTCTGGGTACTGTGGTTGAGAGCCCTGAGAATGGCCTCCCTACGTAACCTGAGGGAGAAAAATTCCGGTGCCGAAGACACACCTCTCGGCTCAGCTCTTGTTTCTGGGCCTAGTACGGTTGCCCCGTGTGTGTGTGCAGGCTGCAAACCAACCACCTAACTCAAGGAACCACACTGTAGAGAATCCTTGCTTTAGCCAGGATAGCCTTTGCTGAGGGTGGAAGCATTTTGCAGTGTGCATGCGGGCGTGTGCTGCCAACGAGTCCAAAACCATATTCTGAGTGAGACAGGCAGGGGCAGAAGGCAGAACAGGACTCCCCATTTGTATCAGGAAGCCAGCACTGCGGCCTCAATTTGGCATTCAAGTCTAATTGTTAGCGTACTAACTTGAAGCAACAACAGTGTAGAGAAACCATGCTTTAGCTACTGCCGACCTCTCTGGGGGAGGAAACAGTGTTCGGTGTATGGGGGGGGGGAAGACTGGACAACGGGTTCCATAGGCCAAAGCGAAGGAGAAACAGGCTGGTGCGGAGGCACCTCTCGGCTCAGCTCTTGCTACCTGGAGCTGCTAACACTACTCTTGTCCCCGTGGCTTTAGAACTCGGTGCTCAAACCTGCCTTGGAGGAAACAAGCCTGAAAGCAAGCCCAGCTTCAACTCACATTGCCTCTCCAAAAGGTGGGGCCACATTTTCAACCGTGCTTGTGTGCCCACCTGGGGAGTGGGTCCCAGCAGAATTCCAAGGGAGAAAGAAGCAGTGGCCCAGGGCGCCTCTCGACTCAACACCTCTTTCCTGAAGCTAAGTCGTCTGGCCCCTTTGTGCGTTTAGTCCTAACTGCCATCCGCCTGGTGCAAAGGAACAAAAAGCGAGGGGCCAGTGCCTCAGCCAAGAACGCCCTTCTTAGGGGAGACGAACCATGAGAGATGATGGACTCTGAAAAACAAACTGAGGGTTCTAGAGGGGAGGGGGGTAGGGGGATGGGTTAGCCTGGTGATGGGTATTGAGGAGGGCACGTTCTGCATGGAGCACTGGGTGTTATGAACAAACAATGAATCATGGAACACTGCATCAAAAACTAATGATGTAATATATGGTGATTAACATAACAATAAAAAAATTAAAAAATAAAAGAACACCCTTCTTGAGCGCAGACTTCACCTGTGGTGTGTTTGTGTGAAAGCATGAGCAATGGGACCTGAACGTTATTCTGACTGAGAAACAGACCTGTAAAGAAGGCTGCTCTCTTGACTCACCTTTGGTTTGAGGAGGTTAGTACTGCTGTACCCTGTAGGCCAGTATCCCAAAGAATCCGGCCTGTAGAGTGACCGAACTTTAGCTAACAGCAGTGGACAGGGACATAGTTGTAGACAGCATCATGGTTCTGGAGGGTGGCAACACTTTCAGTGTGTCTGCGTGAGAGCCTGGGAAACGATTCCCCTAAATCACTGGGCAAGAGAAATGGCTTCGTGCAGAGGCACCTCTCACACCAGGTCTAGTGTCAGGAAGCTAGCATACCTCCGGCATGGGTGCATGGAGGCCTGAGTTCCAGGAAGCTCCCTCGAAGGCATGACACCTTGGAGAAACCGTGCTTTTAGCTCCTGCCGGTCACTGGGTGGGAGGACGCGGTATACTGTGTACTGTGACTGAGAGCTTTGGGAACAGCATCCCTAAGTAAACCCAAGCGAGAAAAAGGCCTGTGCCGAAGACACACCTCTCGGCTCAGCTCTTGTTTCTGGGCCTAGTACCGTTGCCCCATGGGTGTGTGCAGTCCAAAAGCCAACCACCCCTCTCGAAGCAACCACACTGTAGAGCATCCATGCTTCAGCCGGAATGCCCATTCCTGAGGGTGGAAGCATTTTGCTGTGTGCATGCGGGCGAGCGCTGCCAGCGAGTCCAAAACCATTTACGGAGTGGGACTCAGGCGGAGGCAGAAGGCAGAACAGGACTCCCCACTTGTTTCATGAAGCCAGGCCTGCGGCCCCACTTTGACATGCAAATCTAATTGTTAGCGTACTAACTCGATGCAACAACAGTGTAGAGAAACTGTGTTTTCGCTACAGCTGACCTCTCTGAGGGAAGAAGCAGTGTACACTCTACCAGGGGGGTGGGAACCCTGGGGAATGGGTTCCACACGCCAAAACGAGGGAGGAAGAGGCTGGTGTGGAAGGCACCTCTCGGCTCAGCTCTTTCTACCTGGAGCCGCTTACACTACTCTGGTCCCCGTTGCTTTGGAACTCTCGGTCCTCAACCCTGACTTGGAAGAAACAAGCCTGTGAAGAAGCCAAGCTTCAACTCCCGTCGCCTCTCCACAGGTTGGGGCCCCATTTTCAACCGTGGTTGTGTGCCCAGCTGGGGAGTGCATCCCAGCAGAATTCCAAGGGAAAAGAAGCAGGGGCCCAAGGTGCCTCTCGATTCAACGCCTTTTTCGTGAAGCTAGGTCTTCCGACCCCTGTGTGAGTTTAGTCCTAACTGTCATCGCCTACTGCAAAGGAACAAAACACTAGAGGCCCCATGCCTCAGCCAAGAATGCCCTTCCTGAGGGCAGACTTCACCCGTGGTGTGTTTGTGTGAAAGCATGAGCAATGGGACCTAAACGTTTCTCTAACTGAGAAACAGGCCTGTAAGAAAGGCTGCTCTCTCAACTGAACTCTTGTTTGAGGAAATTAGCACTGCTGTACCCTGTGGACCTGCATGGAGGCCTAAGTAAATGGTCACTATCACAAAGAATCCAGACTGTATAGTGACCGAACTTGAGCTAACAGCAGTGGAGAAGGACCGTGATGTAGACAACCTCACGGTTCCGGAGGGTGGCAACACTTTCAGTGTGTCTGCGTGAGAGCTTGGGAAGTGATTCCCCGAAATCACAGGGCGAGAGAAATAGCTTCGTGCAGAGGCACCTCTCGCAGAGCTGTAGTGTCACGAAGCTAGCACTCCTCTGGCATGGGTGCGTGGAGGCCTGAGTTCCAGGCACCTCCCTCGAACGCAGAAAACTGGAGAAATCGTGCTTTTAGCTCCTGCCGGTCACTGGGTGGGAGGACGCGGTATACTGTGTACTATGGTTGACAGCTCTGGAAAGGCCTCCCTACGTAAACCCAAGGGAGAAAAAGGCCGCTGCTGAAGACACAACTCTCGGCTCAGCCCTGTTTCTGGGCCTAGTACCATTGTCGCGCGTGTGCATGCATGCCAAAAGCCAACCACCTAACTTGAAGGAACCACACTGTAGAGCATCCGTGCTTCAGCCAGAATAGCCGTTCCTGATGGTGGAAGCATTTTGCTGTGTGCATGCGGGCGGGCGCTGCCAGGTAGTCCAAAACCATTTTCGGAGTGAGACTCAGGTCGCGGCAGAAGGCAGAACAAGACTCCAACTTGTTTCATGAAGGCAGCCCCTGCATCCCCACATTGGTATGCAAGTCTAATTGCTAGCGTACTAACTCAAAGCAACAACAATTTAGAGAAACCCTCCTTTATCTATCGCAGACCTCTCTGAGGGAGGAAGCAGTGTATGGTGTACCGGGGGAGAAAGCCTGGGGAACGGGTTCCATACGCCAAAGCAAGGGAGAAACAGGCCATTGCGGAAGGCACCTCTCGGCTCAGTTCTTGCTACCTAGAGCTGCTAACACTAAACCACTCCCCGTGGGTTTGGAACGCTCGGTGCTCAACCCTGACTTGGAAGAAACAAGCCGGTAAAGAAGCCCAGATTCAAGTCCCATCACCTTTCCACAGGGTTGGTCTACCTTTTCAATCGTGCTTGTGTGCCCACCTGGGGCGTGGGTCCCAGCAGAATTCAAAGGGAGAAAGAAGCAGGGGCCCAAGGCGCCTCTCGACTCATCTTCTTTTTCGTGAAGCTGTGTCATCTGGCCCCTGTGTGCGTTTAGTCCTAAGTGCCTTCTGCCTAGCGCAAAGGAACAAAACGCTAGAGTCCCCGTGCCTCAGCCAAGGATGCCCTTCCTGAGCGCAGACTTCACCTTGTTGTTTTTGTGTGAAAGCATGAGCAATGGGACCTAAACGTTACTCTGACCGTGAAACAGGCCTGTAAGGAAGACTATTCTCTCAACTCACCTCTTGTTTGAGGAGGTTAGCACTGCTTTACCCTGTGGGCCTGCGTGGAAGCCTAGGGACCTGGCCACTATCATGAAGAATCCAGGCTGTAGAGTGACTGAACTTTAGCTAACAGCAGTGGAGAGGGACCGTGTTGTTGACAGCATCACGGTTCCGGAGGGTGGCAACATTTTCAGTGTGTCTGCGTGAGAGCCTGGGATATGATTCCCCTAAATCACAGGGCAAGAGAAATGGCTTCGTGCAGAGGCACCACTCACACCAGTTGTAGTGTCATGAAGCTAGCACTCCTTTGACATGGGCGCGTGGAGGCCTGAGCTCCAGGCAGCTCCCTCGAAGGCACTAAACTGTGGAGAAACCGTGCTTTTAGCTCCTGCCGGTCAGCGGTTGGAAGGTTGTGGTATTCTGTGTACTATGCCTGCGAGCCCGGGGAACATCCTCCCTACGTAAACCCGAGGGAGAAAAAGGCCTTTACCGAACACAACTCTCAGCTCAGATCTTGTTTCTGGGCCTAGTACTGTTGCCCTGTGTGTGCGTGCAGGCCAAAAACCAACCCCCTAACTCGAAGGAACCACACTGTAGACAATTCCTGCTTCAGCCAAATATCCGTTGCTGAGGATGGAAGCATTTTGCTGTGTGCATGCAGCGGTGCACTGCCAGCGAGTCCAAAACCATTTTCAGAGTGAGACTCAGGCCGTGGCAGAAGGCAGAACAAGACTCCCCATTTGTATCAGGAAGCCAGCCCTGCGGCCCCACTTTGGCATGTAAGTCTTATTGCTAGCATACTAACTCGAAGCAAAAACAGTGTAGAGAAACCGTGCTTTAGCTACCGCCGACCTCTCTGCAGGAGGAAGCAGTGTATGCTGTACGGGGGGGGGAAAGCCTGGGAACGGGTTCCATACGCCAAAGCTAGGGAGAAACAGGCCGGTGCGGAAGGCACCTCTCGGCTAGCTCTTCCTACCTGGAGCTTCTAAGCCTACTCTGGTCCCCGTGGCTTTGGAACTCTCAGTGCTCAACCCTGACTTGGAAGAATCAAACCTGTAAAGAAGCCCAGCTTCAACTCCCGTCACCTCTCTAGAATGTGGGACCACATTTTCAACCGTGCTTGTGTGCCCACCTGGGGAGTGGGTTCCAGCAGAATTCCAAGGGAGAAACAAGCAGGGCCCCAAGGCCCCTCTCGACTCAAATCACCTTTCGTGAAGCTAGGTCGTCTGGCGCCTGTGTGCATTTAGTCCTAAGTGCCATCTGCCTAGCACAAAGGAACAAACCTCTAGAGGCCCCATGCCTCAGCCAAGAAAGACCTTCCTGAGCGCAGACTTCACCTGTGGTGTGTTTGTGTGAAAGCATGAGCAATGGGACTTAAACATTACTCTGATCGAGAACAAGCTTGTAAGGAAGGCTGCTCTCTCGACTCACCTCTTGTTTGAGGAGGTTATCACTGCTGTACCCTGTGGGCCTGCCTGGAAGCCTAGGTACCTGGTCACTCTCACGAAGAATCGAGGCTGTAGAGTGACGGAGCTTTAGCTAACAGAAGTGGAGTGGGACCGTATTGTAGACAGCATCACGGTTACAGAGGGTGGCAACACTTTCAGTGTGTGTGCGTGAGAGCTTGGGAAACGATTCCCCTAAATCACTGGGTGAGAGAAACGTCTTCGTGCAGAGGCACCTCTCGCAAAACCTCTAGTGTCATGAACCTAGCACTCCTCCGGCATGGGTGCGTGGAGGCCTGAGTTCCAGGCATCTCAATCGAAGGCACAGCACTGTGGGGAAACCGTGCTTTTAGCTCTCGCCGGTCACTGGGTGGCAGGACCCGGTATACTGTGTACTGTGGCTGAGAGCCTGGGGAACGGCCTCCCTGCATTAACCTGAGGGAGAAAAAGATCGGTACCAATACACACCTCTCTGCTCAGCTCTTTTATCTGGCCTAGTACGGTCGCCCCGTGTGTGCATGCAGGCCGAAATCCAACCACCTAATTCGACGGCACCACTCTGTAGAGAACCCTTGCTTCAGGCAGAATAGCCATTTCTGAGGGTGGAAGCATTTTGCTCTGTGCATGCCGGCGAGCGCTGCCAGCGAGTCCGAAACCATTTTCTGAGTGAGACTCAGGCCGCGGCAGAAGGTAGAACACGACTCTCCACTTGTTTTATGAAGCCAGCACTGCGGCCCCACTTTGGCATGGAAGTCTAATTGCTAGCATACTAACTTGAAGCAAAAACAGTGTAGAGAAATAGTCTTTAGGTACCGCAGAACTCTCTGAGGGAGGAAGCAGTGTATGGTGTACCGTGGGGGAGAGCCTGGTGTACGGGTTACGTACGCCGAAGCGAGGGATCAAGAGGCCAGTGCGGAAGGCACCTCTCAGCTTAGCTCTTGCTACCTGGAACTGCTAACACTACACCGCTCCCCATGGGGTCGGAAGGCTCGGTGCTCAAACCCGACTTGGAAAAAACAAGCCTGTAACGAAGCCCAGCTTTAACTCATGTCGCCTCTCCACAGGGTGGGGCCACATTTTCAACTGTGCTTGTGTGCCCACCTGGGGAGTGGGTCCCAGCAGACTTCCAAGGGAGAAAGAAACAGTGGCCCAGGGCGCCTCTCGACTCAACTCCTCTTTTGTGAAGCTAGGTCGTCTGGCGCTTGTGTGCGATTAGTACTAAGTGCCTTCCGCCTAGCGCAAAGGAACAAAACACTAGAGGCCCAGTGCCTCAGCCAAGAATGCCCTTCCTGAGCGCAGACATCCCCTGTGGTGTGTATGTATGAAAGCATGAGCAAGGGGACCTAATCGTTACTCTGACCGAGAAACAGGCCTGTAAGAAAGGCTGCTCTCTCGACTCACCTCTTGTTTGAGGAGGTTAGCAGTGCTGTACCCTGTGGGCCTGTCTGGGGGCCTAGGTACCTGGCCACTATCATGAAGAATTCAGGCTGTAGAGTGAGCGAACTTTAGGTAAATCAGTGGAGAGGGACCTTGTTGTAGACAGCAACACGGTTCTGGAGGGCGGCAACACTTCCAGGGTGTGTGCATGAGAGCCTGGGAAAAGATTCCCCTAAATCACTGGGAGAGTGAAACGGCTTCGTGCAGAGGCACCTCTCACACCAGCTCTAGTGTCATGAAGCTATCACTCCTTCGGCATGGGTGCGTGGAGGCCTGAGTTCCAGGCACTTCCCTCGAAGGTACAACGCTGTGGAGACCCCATGCTTTTAGTTCCCGCTGCTCACTGGTAGGAGGATGCGGTATACTGTGTACTGTGGCTGAGAGTTCGGGGAACGGCCTCCATATGTAAACCCGAGGGAGAAAAAGGCTGGTGCCGAAGACACACCTCTCGGCTCAGCTCTTGTTTCTGGGCCTAGTACCATTGCCCTGTGTTTGTATGTAGACCGAAAGCCAACCCCCTAACTCAAAGGGACCACACTGTAGAGGATCCATGCTTCAGCCAGAATGGCCGTTCCTGAGGGTGGAAACATTTTGCTGTGTGCATGCGGACAAGCGCTGCCAGCGAGTCCAAAACCATTTTCTGAATTAGACTCAGGTCGCGGCAGAAGGTAGAACCCGACTCCCTACTTGTTTCATAAAGCCAGCACTGCGGCCCCACTTTGGCACGAAGGTCTAATTGCTAGCGTACTAACTCAAAGCAACAACAGTGTAGAGAAACCTTCCTTTAGCTACCACCGACCTCTCTGAGGGAGGAAGCAGTGTATGGTGTACCGTGGTTGAGTGCCCGGGGAACGGGTTCCATACACCAAAGCGAGAGAGAAACAGGCCAGTGCGGAAGGCACCTCTCAGCTCAGCTCTTGCTACCTGGAGCTACTAACACTGTACTGCTCCCCGTAGGTTTGGAACACTCAGTGCCCACATTTAATTGGAAGAAACAAGCCTGTAAGGAAGTCCAGCTTCAACTTACTTCGCCTCTCCACAGGGTGGCCACATTTTTAATTGAGCTTGTGTGCCCACCTGGGGTGTGGGTCCCAGCAGAATTCCAAGGGAGAAGGATGCAGGGGCCCTAGGCGCCTATCGACTCAACTTCTCTTTCATGAAGCTAGGTCATCTGCCCCTGTTTGCATTTAGTCCTAAGTGCCATCCACCTAAGACAAATGAACAAAATGGTAGAGACCACGTGCCTCAGCCAAGAATGCCATTCCTGAGCACAGACTTCGTCTTTGGTGTGTTTGTGTGAAAGCATGAGCAATGGGACCTAAACATCACTCTGGCCTAGAAACAGGCCTGTAAGGTAGGCTGCTCTCTCGACTCACCTCTTGTTGGAGAAGGTTAGCACTGCTCTACCCTGTGGGCCTACCTGGAGGCCTATGTACTTGGCCACTATCACAAAGAATCCAGGGTGTAGAGTTACCGATCTTTAGCTAACAGCATTGGAGAAGGACCATGTTGTAGACAACATCATGGTTCCTGAGTGTGGCAACACTTTCAGTGTGTTTGCGTGAGAGCCTGGGAAATGATTTCCCTAAATCACTGGGAGAGAGAAACGGCTTTGTGCAGAGGCATCTCTCGCACCAGCTCTAGTTTCACGAAGCTAGCACTCCTCCGGCTTGGGTGAGTGGAGGCCTGAGTTCCATGCACCTCCCTCAAAAGCACAACACTGTGGAGAAATCGTGGTTTTGTTCCCGTCAGTCACTGGGTGGTAAGACACTGTATACTGTGTACTGTGGCTGAGATCCCGGGGAACGGCCTCCCTACGTAAACCCGAGGGAGAATAAGGCCGGGTCTGAAGACACCTCTCGACTCAACTCTTGTTTCTGGGCCTAGTACCATTGCCCCTTGTGTGCGTGCAGGCCCGAAAACCAACCACCTAACTCGAAGCAACCACACTGTAGAGAATCTGTGCTTCAGCCAGCATAGCCGTTCTGAGTGTGGAAGCATTTTTCTGTCTATGCGTGCGAGCGCTGCCAGCGAGTCCAAAACCATTTTCTGAGTAAGACTCAGGCCACGGCAGAAGGCAGAACACGACTCCCCACTTGTTTCATGAAGTCAGCACTGCAGCCCCACTTTTGCATGCAAGTCTAATTGCTAACGTACTAACTCGAAGCAACAACAGTGTAGAGAAACCGTACTTTAGCTACCGCAGATCTCTCTGAGGGAGGAAGCAGTGTACGGTGTTCTGTGGGTGAGAGCCTGGGGAACGTGTTCCATTTGTCAAATGATGGAGAATCAGGCCGGTGTGGAAGGCACCTCTCGCCTCAGCTCTTGCTACCTGGAGCTACTAACACTACTGCTCCCCGTGTGTTTGGAACTCTCAGTGCTCAACTGACTTGGAAGAAACAAACCTGTAAAGAAGCCCAGCTTCATCTCATTTCACCTCTCCACAGGCTGGCCACATTTTCAACTGTGCTTTTGTGCCCACCTGGGGTCCCAGCAGATTTCCAAGGGAGAAGGAGCAGGTTCCCAAGGTGCATCTCCACTCAACTCCTCTTTCGTGAAGCTAGGTTGTCTGCCCTCTGTGTGCGTTTAGTCCTAATTGCCATCCGCTTATCTCAAAGGCATCAATTTGATAGCAGGGTTTAGTCATCCCTTGAGGCTTGATATGAGTGCTAGCATTAAGGTGCAGCTCTAGCCCTTGTTGCACTCTCAGAGACATGCTCTTAGGGTTGCTGGTGTCTTGATTTTTCACAGATCCCTGTTCTGTGGCAAAACCCTGCCTTGAAGTGGTATGGTTTCCTTCTCTGTTCCCGCATGGGTGGACCCTCCCCGCCAAATCCTTTGCTTACTCGGGACTTACGTTGGCCCTAGTCAGTGCCACAATCAGGACTCGGGTTAGGGTTAGCTTCCGTCAGTCTATCTGGGCCAATGCAATGGCCGGGTTCCCTCCTGTCCTGCTGGCTGCTTGGAGGGTGAGCATGGGCTTAATTTCAGGGATAGGGTTTGATTTCTGGACGTAGGTACAATGTGAGGCCAACGTAAATTTAGGTCTAGAATGGTCCTGTCATGCACCACCATCGTGGTGGCACCCGCACACTTTATTTCCCTGGAACTTTCATCCTTTTCTTACAGCACTAGACTAGAGTACCAAATCCGCTCTCTTCTGCGACTTTGCTTCGGGCCTAGGTTAGGCCAGAGCCATGTCTAGGGTTAGGGTGAGAAGGGGGAAGACGGTTCAATGGTTATTCGATGTCCCGGTGGAGACCTGTTCTAGAGCCTGAGCTGAGGCTTGGTATCAGCAGGGGTGTCCGACTTCCGGGACAGCATCTTGGGGGGGAGGGGGGGGCGTGTGTGCTCATAGTGTTGCTTTTTAGTGTGTCGCTGGAATCCTGGAGTCCAGCAACAACCTGGGGTAACAGGGGGCACCTTTTTCCCTCTCTGTTCCTTCCCGAGAAATCAGGTCCTCTCCAGGTCTCCAAAACCAGCTGTGCATTCCAAAGTAGGGACCAGGCATCGTCAGGGTCCTGTTAAGTCGAGATTGGAAGTTGGTAGGGGGTCAAATAGCTTGCAGGGCATTAACCTGACGCCTGAGCTGAGGGCTAGCACAAGTGTGAGACTCCACCTTCCAGTGAGGCTTCCGTTTAAGAGGCCTTGATTTGTCATAGAAGCATGCACTCCAGCAAAACCCGGGGCCCTGTTTCCTCTGTGTTCCTTCCTGAAAAGACGGGCAAGGGCTAGGTCTCCCAAAGGCGCTGTGCACTCAAAACAGATATTGGGCATAGTCGGCGACACAACCATGACTCTGGATAGGGTTGTGTCCCGGCCCAGAATCTGGGCCAATTTGATTGTAGCGCGCCGTCATGTCCGGCTGGCCAGTTGGATGGGTAGCACTACGGTTAAGCTCAGGGATTACGTTTGGTTTCAGGCCGTAGGGACAACATGCGGCTCTCGTCAATTTCTGCCTAACATCATGGTGTCATGCACCGCCCTCGTGGTTGAGCGTGGACTATTTTTGTTCGCTGCTCTATGAGATGTCGTCTTTCACCAGGCTTATCAAATTCCCTTTCTCGTATGTCCTCTCATTCGATGTGAGGTAGGGCCTGAGCCATATCTTGGGTTAGGGGGAGAGAATTACGTTTGGCAGCACCCATATCATCATATGGTCCTCCTCTAGATCAGGTCTCATGGTGGAGACCTGATCTAGAGGAGCTGTGGAGGGTAAACAAACATTGGGTAGAGTCTCCCCCTCCCGGGATGAGGTCTGTGGGGTGTTTGTAGTATTGCTGAGGACTCGGAGTTTAGTTAGAATCCTGGTGTTCCAGCAGCAACCAGGGTTCCTAATGGCACGTTTTCCCTCGGTGTTCCTTTCTGATGAGTCTAACAATGGTTAGGTCTCCCCAGTCCATTGTACACTCTGAAGGGACGTTGGGTGACTGTCGTGGCCACTGCCCAGGCTAGGGTCAGGGTTAGGTTCTGCAGGGACGTCCAGGTAAATGTGATATCAATGCGGTGTCCTGCCCTAAGGTGGAGTTGAGGGGTTAGGGTGACGTTTAGATTTAGGGGTCGGTTCAGTGTCTGGGCACGTTGTGGGGATGACGTCACGTTCTCTCCAGAAACCTACTTTCGAGAGCAACGCCATCCTGGTGCTTGTACCTTGCACCTATTTGTTCCCTCCTCTTGGCTGAATCGCCCTGCACCACACTTGAGTTCCCAATCTGGTTTCCCATGAAATGTAG
Source organism: Callorhinus ursinus (assembly GCF_003265705.2). Taxonomy (NCBI): domain Eukaryota; kingdom Metazoa; phylum Chordata; class Mammalia; order Carnivora; family Otariidae; genus Callorhinus; species Callorhinus ursinus. The sequence goes on along the minus strand of NW_027397232.1, from coordinate 52,695 downwards.
CCTCGAACCTAGGTAGGGCCAGAGCCATGCCAAGCGTTCGGGGGGAAACCTGAAGATTATAGGCACTGATCCCATGTCACGGTGGAGACCAGCTCTCAGGACAGCTTTAGGATGAATCTGGGACTTCTGGATGGTGTCTCTGCCATTGCTCACAGTGTTGCCATCGTTTAAGTGTTTTGCTGGAAGGCTTGTGTCCAGGAGCCACAGGGTGTGACAAAAGGCAGTTTTGTTTCTTGTTGAAGAAACTCTTGTTTCTTCCTGTGAGTTTGGCACGGGCCATTTCTCCAAAATCAGTGGTGATTTTGGGACTTCACTTCGGATATTATCAGGAACGAATCCTTGCTGGGGCTCCAGTATCATAACGGGTGTGTTTCGGGGTCAATTTGATGGCAGGGTGTAGACTTCCCGTGAGGCCCGAGATGAGTGCTAGCATTAAGGTGCGGGTCAAGCCTGTGTTGCAGCCTCAGAGGGATGCTCTTAGAGCCCATGAGATTTGGATGAACATCTTGTGAGATTATCCCAAGGGTCATGTGAGGTCACGATAAGACAGGTGTCTACCCTTTTCTTGTGGCGTTGTGAGTTTAGTAAACAACCTTCGTGGTCTGAAATCCTGTTGTTTTTTTTTCATGAAGCATTCTTGTTTCATGAGGATAGGATGTTTAAAATTCTATGCATGGCAGCCAAAGGAATGTGCCACCTACTTAACTCTCAGATACCACACTGCGGGGAATGCATATTTCAACTACCATCTTGTGTCATGAAGATAGAAGCGTTTTCTTGTTCTTTTTTAAAATTGTATTGTTAGTCACCATACAGTACACCATTCGTTTTGGATCTGGGTTCCCTGGTTCATTGTTTTCGTATAACATCCGGTGCTCCATGCGATACTTGCCCTCCTTAATACCCATCACTGGGTTAAGTCATCCCTCCACCATCTCCCCTCTAAAACCCTCCATTTCTTGGAGTCCATACTCTCTCATGGTTCGTCTCCCGCTCCGATTTGCCCCCCTTCATTTTTCCCTTCCTTCTCCTAATGCCCTCCATGCTATTCCTTATATAACACAAATCCGTGAATCCCTATGATATTGGCTTTCTCTGCTTGGCTTATTTCATTTACCATGCTCTCCCCCAGCCCCATCGATGTTGATGCAAAAGTTGGGTATTCATCCATTCTGATGGCTGAGTAATAGTCCCTTGTAGAGATGGACCACATCTTCTTTATCCATTCATCTGTTGAAGGGAATCTCAGCGCTTACCACGGGTTGGCTTTGTGGACCTTGCTGCTATGAACATTGGGGTGCATGTGGCCCTTCTTTTCACTACATCTGTCTTTGGGGCAAATACCCAGTAGAGCAATTGCTGGGTCATAATGTAGTTCTGTTTTCAATTTTCTGAGGAAGCTCCACACTGTTTTCCAAAGTGGCTGTACCAACATGCATTTCAAATGCAGGGTTTGATCCCAGGACCCTGTGATCATGAGCTGAGCCGAAGGCAGACGCTTAACCGACTGAGGCAGGCAGGCGCCCCCTTGCCCTTTGTTCTAACAAGATCTTGGGTCGCCATCAGAGGCCATTGTGCTGTCCCACATGCAGCCAGCACCCAGGGACAGGTGGCCAGTTCCAAGCGTGATCCCGTGCTAAGCAAGAGCTGACATTCCAAGGAAGTATGGCGCCCCTGTACTTGAGCACTTGGATCTTGGCCAGCTAAGTGTTGTGATGGCTAGCCGGCTTGCCTTCATCCCCTGGCTGATTGAGATGTCTTCATTTTGAAGAACAGACGATAATCACAAGGGCAGTGTGCTCCTGGAGCTGGTCAGTGCAGAAACAAAATTTTTTAAGGAATACGGCACCAAGCAACAGTTCCCAATACTTGGTCATCAGGTGGCAGAGCCAAGAGGCTACCCCTGAATCACTGCTACGTCTAATCACTGATGGAAAAGGGCAAATAACAGCCAGCACCAGAAGCATCCCTCCCCTTTATGGAGGAGGAAGATAGGCCTCTAGATAAAGCTCTCCTGGGGTGGCACATGGCAGTTTCCCTGAACCCAAGTCCATAGCTGATTCTTATTCCCAAAACTGCCAACCTGTTAGGAGAGTGTGCTAGTCAGTATGTGTCCCATTTGCGGGTGACATGGGACTCTGGAACTCTTTGAAGTGTTTCCCATGGCCTTGCCTGTGTGTCAAACAAAGGGCATCTTCATGGGCCAAGGTGTTGTGAATCACCTTTAGAGCACCCAGGGATTGGTGGTGAGTTCCCACTCTGGACCTGTCCTAAGATAAGACAATCAGAGTCTACTATTTGAAAGAAAAGTTTGCATTTCTGGCCCTGAGCACTTGGTACTTGGTCAGCTGAAGACGCACAGAGATGGGGGTCTAGCTTGCCATACTGGCTCCTGGCTGTTTGAGATGCCTTCTTTCTCAAGAACAGAAGGGTTGGGCACGGCCTACTATGCTCTAGGGCCTGTTCAGGGAAGAAATAGCTTTGTTCAAGGAAGAATGCTCCAAACACCCCTTCTAAACATTTGATCCGCAGCTGGGAGTTGCAGCCTGGTTCCCCTGAATCACTGCTGCCTCAAGGCACTGATGGAAATGGCGCAAAACCTCAAATGTCAGAAGCTTCCCTCTCCTTAGGGCAAGCTCATAAGATTGGGTGTAGGCATGGCCAGAGGATTCGGGAGGGAGCTTGCCTCCATTTCTGGGGCAAGTTGGATCTGAAGTTACACACCTCACTCCCAGATAAATTTCATTCCCATTGGAAGTGTTGAACTTTGGTTTTACTTGAAGCCATCCCATCCTCTTGCTGTTTTGGGAGCTACATTGTTTCACATGGAGGAATACTCTGGGTGGCATCTCACAACCCGTTTGTCCACCAAACACCCTGTTGGTGGCAAGTTCCCATTGAGATCCTGTGCTAGGGGAGAGCAATGTGTCTGAGAGCCGAAAGGAAAGTTTCCCCTTCTGCCCCTGAGTGCTTGGTTCTTGTCCCGATCTTTGAAATGCTGTGGTTGGCAGCCAGCATGTCTCCCTCCCCTGGTTGCCAGAGATGCCTTCTTTTGGAAGAGCAGACAGTTGACACATGTGCGGTATGCCTCAGGACCTCTCCAGTGTAAAAAGAGCTCTTGCCAGGAACGCTCCTCCAATGGCTACTTCCAAATTCATCATCAGCTGGGAGAACAAGTCTGCTAACACTAAAGTGTTTCTGCTTTTATTGTGTCCACCCTCCCCAGCACAGACGGAAAGGCAGCAGGAGTGACATCCGAATCCAGAAGATTTCCCGCTCTTTACAAAGGAAAAATGAAGGCCTCTCGCTTCTTTGGCTCCCAGGGATGGCCCTGGAGGTTTCCCATTGCCAATGTCAACATGCCTTTCTGATCCCGGAGACTAACAGATTTTGCTAGGTATTTTAGTCTCAACATTGGTTTATTCTCAACTCTAGGAAAGTCCTCATTCCCTCTCTTTCCGTTTCCATTCCTTTGAACGCTTTTTTGAACTAGGTTCTCCAAAACAGGGGCATCTCACAGAGCCAGGGAGAGAGGTGCCTTTGCTACCTGTCTACACACTTACCTAAGGCAGCCACACAAGAAGCTCAGGGATAAGAGGGCCAGGGAACTCCCCAGGAATCCCTAGGCCCTGCTGTGAGGAAAAGCACCTTCCAGTTTGAATGTGAACCAAGAGATACATAGACAATCTGCTAGATTACAGGAATGTATATAAGCAGGGCCATTTTAAGTGAGATAAATCTGTAATGAGACATCTAATTTTTCCCCTTCCTCAAGAAATGAGTCCTCTGGCCAAGCCTATGCACAGACATTCACTGCTTACAAGCTTCCAATGCCTTAGGCCTCCTCAGGCTAACATAGTTCTGAACAGCATTTCCAGGGGGCTCTGTGGCCAACACGTCCCTGCAGTCACAAAGAATCTTCCATCTTCCAGCTGAATGAACAAGATATTGCTCTGACACACTGGAGCAGAAGGCCCACATGGTGAACCTCGGCAGAAACAGAGCAAGAAGGTGGAAGTGTGTATATGCTGGGCCAAATGTGTTTATTAGAGAAGCGATGAGACATTTTGTTTTGATTGAGGTGACTAGGCCCATCTCCTCTCATCCCAATTTTCATTCCCAGGAATGAGAAACAACTGTGTGCTTGGGGAAAGGGAAACCATGGCCTAGACCTGGGAGCCCTGTCACCAAGAACTCTGCCTTGTTCCTTCCGAATGAGAGGGAAATTTGGTGGTAGTGTTGTTTTGGTGGTGGTGGTGGTTGTGGTTTGTTGTTGTTTTGCCCTTCCCATGAATAGATAGAGGCTGCAGTGATTCAGCTATACTAATGCAGCTCCCAGCTCGTGCTCAAGGTTTTGGATGCAGGCTTTGGTGCTATAGTCTTTGAAAGGGTACCTCCTGAACTCACCAGATCCTCCAGCATGCAGCATATTTTTGAACTTTCTGTTCCTCAAAGGAGTGCATCTCAAGGTCAAGGAGAGAAGAGCCACCTTTTCTTTCCTTTGGGTTATCAGATAAGGATAGGCTGACTGACACAGGACTGAAATAGGAACTCACGACCAATCGTTGGGTTCTGGCTACATGGGTAGATTCCCCTCCTCGCCGTGCATAAACCAGCTCTAAATTTTAAAAAGAATTGGCAAGGGCATGGAAATGATTCCAGTGAAGCCCGAAATTTGACAATAAATTTGGGACTAGTTTACATATGGGAATGGAGTGTGTCACTTCATTTCCTTTTACCCAAGAAATGAGGCCCACTCCGTCTAATAACCTGTGGCCAAGCCTACACAGAAACATTACTTGCAGGGCACTTGCAAATGTCTTAACCTCCGAGGTCCCCATAGTTCTGAAAGCCCGTTACAAGGGGCAATGTGCCCCAGTCTCTCCCACAGTCACAAGGACATAGGTGGACCTAATAAATAGACGCTATTACTCTGAGACACTGGATCTGAATGACGCCCAAGGCAAACTTAGATTGAAAAAAAGCTAAAGGGTGGAAAATGATGCATGGAAGGCCAAAGTTCTCCATTACCGATGAGATTAGGATAATGTGACGAAAGCACAGTTGGCTAGCAAGCAGTCTGCCGCAGGGAAATCGTACACCTGTGGGCTTGGGCCAAGGTCAAAGTTCCTGCCCTGCACTTCGGAGCCCTTTTATTAAAAGGCCGGCATTCCTCCTTCAGAAAGTGGAAAATCTGGTCTTGGTTTTGTTTTCTGTTTTTAAAATGGCCCTTACTGTGCATGGATAGGCACAGAAGCAAATGCTGGTGAAGGTTTTGTCGTCTTGGCTGATGTTCAAGTTTTGAAAAGCAGGCCTTTGGTGTAGTATTCCTTGAAAGGGCTCTTACTGTGCTGCTTCTTATCTAATCTTCAGCATAATCGCACCATAATCATCTACGGGAGAAATATAAGCTGGCTACCATTCAGCAGGCTTATGCCCCTAGACCTCAGAAGAAGCTTAGGAGGAATATGGCAATCTTCTTTAGGATATCAGACCCTGATACTCTCTCCTTGCACCGGACAAGGATGTGAAATTTCCAACAATCCCTGCGTACTGCCTATGGGAGGGAAAGCCCCTGCCTCCTTGAATGTAAAGCTAAATTTAGGAATTCCACAAGGTTTTGGAAATGTCTGGATGTATGACCAAAAATCAACAATTTAAATGAAAATGGGAGAAGTCCACGAATGAGAGGTGTAACTTCATTTTCTTTAGGCCAGAGATAAGGAGAGCTCCTTCTTAATACCCATGGCAGAGCCTATATATAAACACCCACTGTTGGGCACCTTCAAGTTCCTCGGGACTCCAAATGTTAACAGATTTCTTCTAAGAAAAAGAACTTAAATACAACCAATTTAACCTAGAGCGCATTACTAGGTTCAGGGGTAGAATTTAGCGATTCATCGGTTGCGTGTAGCACCCAGTGCTAATTACAAGTACTCTCCTTAATGCCCATTCCCCAATTTCCCCATTCCTCACCCACCTTGCTTCCAACAACCCTCACTTTGTTTCCTAGAGATACGAATCTCTTACAGTTTCTCTTCCTCTCTAGTTTTGTCTTATTTGATTTTTCCTTCCATTCCCTTAGGTTCATTGGTTTACTTGTTATTTTTTATTGTTTATTTTTCAGTTAGACAGCATATAGATCATCCTTGGATTCTGTCGTAGTGCTCAACAATGATTCCTTATTTGCCGATAATACTCAGTGATCATGCCAACACGTGCCCTTTTACTACCCAATGCCTGTGTCGTGCTTTTTAACTTCCCTTTCAACAGGTGTGAGCCCTAGACCACAATTGCTGGTTCCTGTTCCAGTGAGATTTGGAAGAGATCACTCGAGATTTGGAGTGAAATCTCACCCGTTGTCCATGATATCTCACGAGATTTGGAGTGAATTCGTGCCCGATGTCCATGAGATCTCACGAGATTTGGAATGAGATCTCACCCGATGTCCAGGAAATCTCAAGAGATTGCAAGTAAAATCTCCAATCATGTCCATGAGATCTCACGAGATTTACAGTGAAATCTCTCGCAATATTCATGACATCTCACGAGATTTGGACTGAGGTCTCCAAGGTGTGATGAGATCTCATGAGATGTGGAGTAAAATCTCGCCCAATGGCCATGAGGTCTCACGAGATTTAGAGTGAAATTTTGCTCAATATCCATGAGATATCACGAGATTGGCACAGAAGTCACCCAGGTTAGGGTGAGACTTCATGAGACTTGGACTCCAGTCTCAAACATGGAGATCTCACGATTTGGAGTGAAATCTCACCCAATTTCCATGAGATCTCATGAGATTTGGTGTGAAATCTCGCCTGAAGTCCATGCCATCTCACAAGATTTGGAGGGAATTCTCGCCCAATATCCATGACATCTCACGAGATTTGGAGTAAATTCTCGCCCAATGACCATGAGATATCATGAAATTTAGAGTGAAATCTCACCTATTTTCCATGAGATCTGAAGAGATTGGGACTGAGGTCTCCAAATTTGGAAAAGAGCTCACGAGACTTGGAGTAAATCTCACCTGAATTCCAAGGGATCCCACGAGATTTAGAGTGAAATATCGCCCAAGGTCCCTGATATCTGACGAGATTTGGAGTGAAATCTTGCCCGAGGTCATTGAGACGACACTATATTTGGAGTGATATCTTGCCCAAGGTCCCTGATATCTCATGAGATTTGTAGTGAAATCTCACCTGATGTCATTGTGACCTCAGGAGAGTCGGAGTGAAATCTCATCTGATGTCCCGGAGATCTCATGAGATTTGGAGTAAACTGTCGTCCCATATCTATGACATCTCAAAAGATTTAGATTGAAATAACGCTCAATATCCATGAGATCTCACGAAATCGGCACTGACGTCTCCAAGGTATGGATGAGATCTCAGGAGAATTGGTGTAAAATCTTGCCCAAAGTCCAAGAGATCTCACGAGAGTTGGAGTAAAATCTCACTCAAGGACCCTGATATCTCACGAGATTTGTAGTGAAATCTCACCCAATGTCATTGAGACCTCACGAGATTTGGGTTGAAATCTCGCCCAATGTCCATGAGATCTCATGAGAGTTGGACTGAGGTCTGCATGTTTTGGATGAGATCTCACAAGACTTGGAGTAAAAACTCACCCGATGTCCATGAGATCTCATAAGATTTAGATTGAAATCTCACGCAATATCCATGAGATCTCACGAGATTTGGACGGAAGTCTCCAAGGTTTGGTTGAGCTCTCACGAGACTTGGAGGAAAATATCCCCGAATTCCAAGAGATCTCACGAGAGTTGGAGTGAAATCTCGCCCAAGGTCCCTTTTATCTCACCAGAGTGTAGTGAAATCTCACCCAATATCATTGAGACCTCATTAGCTTTGGATTGATATTTCGCCCAAGTTCGCTGAAATATGAAGAGGTTTGTACTGAAATCTCGCCTAAGTCATTGTGACCTCAGGAGATTTGGAGTGAAATCTCACCCGATGTCCATGAGATCTCACGAGAATTGGTGTGAAATCTCATCTGATATCATTGAGACCTCAGAGATTTGGATTGAAATCTCGTCCAACGTCCAGGAGATCTCACGAGATTTGGACTGAAGTCTCCAAGGTTTGGATTGGATCTCACGAGACTTGGAGTAAAATCTCGCCCGAATTCCAAGAGATCTCACGAGATTGAGAGTGAAATCTCGCCCAGGGTCTCTGATATTTAACGAGATTTCGAGTGAAATCTTGCCCAAGGATCCCGATATGGCTCGAGAATTGTAGTGAAATCTCGCCCGATGTCATTGTGACCTCAGGAGTTTTGGAGTGAAATCTCACCCAAGGTCCATTATCTCACGAGTTTTGGAGAGATATCTCACCCAATGTCCATGAGATCTTCTAGGATTTGGAGTAAAATCTCGCCTGATGTCCTTGAGATTTAGATTAAATCTCCATCAATAGCCATGAGATCTCACAAGATTGGCCCTGAGGTCTCCAAGGTTTAAATGAGATCTCACAAGACTTGGAGTAAAATCTCGCCCAAAGACTAAGAGACCTCATGACAGTTGGAGTGAAATCTCGCCCAAGTTCCCTGATATCTCATGAGATTTGTAATGAAATCTCGCCCAATGTCATTGAGACCTCATGAGATTTGGACTGAATTCTCGACCAAGGGCCATGATATCTCATGAGATTTCTTGAAATCTTGCCTGATGTCATTAGAACCACAGGAGATTTGGAGTGAAGTCTCGCCCAATATCCAGGAGCTCTCATGAGATTTGAACTGAAATCTCACCCAATATCCATGAGATCTCACGAGATTTGGTGTCAAAACTTGCCCCAAATCCATGAGATCTCACAAGATTTAGATTGAATACTCACTCAATATCCATGAGATCTCATTAGATTGGCACTGATGTCTCCATGTTTTGGATGAGATCTCATGAGACCTGGAGTAAAACCTCACCCAAAGTCCAAGAGATCTCACGACATTTGGAGAGAAATCTCACCCAAAGTCCATGATATCTCATGAGATTTGTAGTGAAATCTCGCCCAATGTCCATTAGATTCCAAGATATTTGGAGTGAAATCTCAGCCGAGGTCCATGAGATCTCAGGAAATAAGGAGTAAATTCTCACCTGATGTCCATGAGTTCTCACGAGATATAGATTGAAATCTCGCTCAATATCCATGAGATCTCACGAGATTTGTACTGAAGTCTCCAAGGTTTGGATGAGATCTCACGAGACTTGGAGTAAAATACCCCGAATTCCAAGAGGGCTCACAAGAGTTGGAGTGAAATCTTGCCCAAACTAAAAGAGATCTCACGAGAATTGGAGTAAAATCTAACCCAAGGTTCCTGATATCTCAAGAGATTTATACTGAAATCTCGACCAGTGTCATTGGTACCTCACGAGATTTGGAGTGAAATATCGCACAAGGTCCCCAATATCTCACGAAATTTGTAGTGAAATCTTGCCCAAGACTCCTGATAGCTCAAGATAATTATAGTGAAATCTCGCTCCATATCATTGTAACCTCAAGAGATTTGGAGTGAAATATCTCCCAATGCCCATGATCTCACAAGATTAGGAGAGAAAACTCACCCGATGTCCATGAGATCTCACGAGATTTGGAGTAAAATTTCTCCTGATGTCATGAGATCTCACGAGATTTAGATTGAAATTTCGCTCAATATCCATGAGATCTCACTAGATTTGGACGGAAGTCTCCAAGTTTTGGATGAGATCTCTGAGACGTGGAGTAAAAGCTTGCTCAACGTCCCGAGTCCTCATGAGAGTTGGAGTGAAATCTTGCTCAAATTCCATGAGATCTCATGAGATTGGGAGTGAAATCTCAATCCCAATCTTGTGAGATGAACCCAAGGCTCACGTGAGGTCGGGATAGGACAGAGGTATCTTTCCTTTAATTGCTCTGGGGTTGTGACTTTAGTAGACAACCTTCGTGGTTTGAAATCCTGTTTTTTCTTTTTCATGAAGCATTCTCGTTTCAGGAAAAGAGGACGCTTACAAATGTATGCGTGGAAGCCAAAGGAAGGTGCCACCTACTTAACTCTCAGATATCACACTGTGAGGGAATACATATTTCAACTACCATCTTGTGTCATGAAGAGAGAAGCATTTTCTTGTTCTTTTAATAAATTGTATTGTTAGTCACCATACAGTACATCATTCGTTTTGGATCTGGGTTCCCTGGTTCCTCGTTTTCCTAGAACACCCAGTGCTCCATGGGATATGGGCCCTCCTTAATACCCACCACTGGGTTAACTCATCCTTCCACCCCTCCCCGCTAAAACCCTCCATTTCTTGGAGTCCATACTCTCTCATGGTTCATCTCCCGCTCCGATTTGCCCCCCTTCATTTTTCCCTTCCGTCTCCTAATGCCCTCCATGCTATTCCTTTTGTTCCACAAATCTGTGAGGCCCTGTGATACTGGCTTTCTCTGCTTGGCCAATTTCATTTAGCATGCTCTCCCCCAGCCCCATCGAAGTTGATGCGAACGTTGGGTATTCATCCTTTCTGAAGGCTGAATAATATTCCCTTGTAGAGATGGACCACATCATCTTTCTCCATTCATCTGTTGAAGGGAATCTCGGCTCTTTCCACGGGTTGGCTCTTGTGGACCTTGCTGCTATGAACATTGGGGTGCATGTGGCCCTTCTTTGCCCTACACATGTGTCTTGGGGCAAATACCCAGTAGAGCAATTGCTGGGTTATAAGGTAGCTCTGTTTTAAATTTTCTGAGGAAGCTCCACACTGTTTCCCAAAGCAGCTGTACCAACGTGCGTTTCCAATGCAGAGTTTGATCCCAGGATCTTGTGATCATGAGCTGAGCCGAAGGCAGATGCTTAAACGACTGAGGCACGCACGCAGGCACCCCCCTTGCCCTTTGTTCTAACAAGAGCTTGGGTCGCCATCAAGGCCACCGTGCTGTCCCACACACAGCCAGCACCCAGGGATGGGTGGTCAGTTCCAAGCATAATCCCGTGCTAAGCAAGAGTTGACGTCCTAAGGGAAGTATGGCTCTCCTGTTCCTGAGCCATTGGATTGTGGCCAGCTAATTGCCATGATGGCTAGGGGTCTTCCCTCAATCCCCTGCATGATTGAGATGTCTTCATTTTGAAGAACAGACCATCACCACAAGGGCTGCGTGTTCCTGGAGCTGGTCAGTGCAGAAACAAAATTTTTCAAGGAATATGGCACCAAGAAACAGTTCCCAATCCTTGGTCGTCAGGTGGCAGAACCGACAGGCTACCCCTGAATCACTGCTACCTCTAACCACTGATGGAAAAGGGCAAATAACAGCCAGCACTTGAATCATCCCTTCCCTTTATGGAGGAGTAAGACAGGCCTCGAGCTAAAGCTTTCCTGGGGTGGCACATGGCAGTTTCCCTTAACCCAAGTCCACAGCTGATTCTTCTTCCCAAAACTGCCAACCTGTTAGGAGAGTGTGCTAGTCACTATGTGTCCCATTTGCGGTTGACATGGGACTCTGGCACTCTTTGTAGTGTTTCCAATGGCCTTGCCTGTTTGTTGAACAAAGGCTTAGGGCAACTTCATGGGCCAAGGTGTTGTGACTCACCTTTAGAGCACCCAGGGATTGGTGGTGTGTTCCCGCTCTGGACCTATCTTAAGATTAGACAATCAGAGTCTACTCTTTGAAAAAAAGTTTGCCCTTCTGGCCCTGAGCTCTTGGTACTTGGCCAGCTGAAGACGCACAGAGATGGGGGTCTAGTTTGCCATACTGGCTCCTGGCTGTTTGAGATGCCTTCATTCTCAAGAACAGATGGGTTGGGCACGGCCTACTATGCTCTAGGGCCTGTTCAGGGCAGAAATAGCTTTCTTCAAGGAGTAATGCTCCAAACACCCATTCCAAACATTTGATCTGCAGCTGGGAGTTGCAGCCTTGTACCTCTAAATCACTGCTGCCTCAAGGCACTGATGGAAATGGCGGAAAACCTCCAATGTTATAGGTTTCCCTCTCCTTGGGGAAAGCTCAAAAGATTGGGTGTAGGCATGGCCAGAGGATTTGGGAGGGAGCTTGCCTCCATTTCAGGGGCAAGCGGAGCTGAAGTTAAATACCTCACTCCCAGATAACTTTCATTCCCATTGGAAGTGTTGAACTTTGGTTTTCCTTGAAGCCATCCCATTCTTTTGCTGTTTTAGTAGCTACGTTGTTTCACATGGTGGAATACTCTGGGTGGCATCTCACAACCAATGTGTCCACCAAACACCCAGTGTTGGTGACAAGTTCCTATTGAGATCCTGTGCTAGGGGAGAGCAATGTGTCCGAGAGCTGGAAGGAAAGTTTCCCCTTCTGTCTCTGAGTGGTTGGTACTTGGTCCGATCTTTGAAATGCTGTGGTTGGCAGCCAGCTTGTCTCCATCCCCTGGCTGCCAGAGATGCCTTCTTTTGGAAGAGCAGACAGTTGACACATATGCGGTATGCTCCAGGACCTCTTCAGTTTAAAAAGAGCTTGTGCTAGGAATGCTCCTCCAATGGCTACTTCCAAATGCATCATCATCTGGGAGAACTAGTCTGCTAAAAGTAAAGTGTTTCCGGATTTTTGTGTCCCCCCTCCCTGCCACAGAGTAAAAGGCAATAGGAGTGACATCCGAATCCAGAAGATTTCCCACTCTTTACGAAGGAAGAATGAATACCTCTTGCTTCTTATTGTCCCAGGGGGAGGCCCTGGAGGTTTCCCATTGCCAAAGCCAACAGGCCTTTCTGATCCCGGAGACGAACAGATTTTGCTAAGTATTTTAGTCTCAAAGTTGGTTTATTCTCAACTCTAGGAGCGTCCGCATTCCCTCTCTGTCCGTTTCCATTCCATTGAATGCTTTTTCGAACTAGGTTCTCCAGAACGGAGGCATCTCACAGATCCAGGGAGGGAGGTGCCTTTGCTATCGGACTACACACTTACCCAAGGCAGCCACACAACAAGCTGAGGGATAAGAGGGCCAGGGAACTCCCCAGGAATCCCTAGGCACTGCTGTGAGGAAAAGCTCCTTCCAGTTTTAATGTGAACCAAGAGCTAGATAGACAATCTGCGAGACTACAGGAATGTATATATGTAGGGCCATTTTAAGAGAGATAAAGCTGTAATAAGACATCTAATTTTTTCCCCTTCCGGAAAATTGAGTCCTCTGGCCAAACCTACGCACAGACATTCACTGTTTTGAAGCTTCCAATGCCTTAGGTCTCTTCAGCCCAACATAGTTCTGAACAGCATTTCCAGGGGGCTCTGTGGCCAACACGTCCTCTCAGTCACAAAGAATCTTCCAGATCCTCAGGCTGAATAAACAGGATATTGCTCTGAGACACTGGAGCAGAAGGCCCACAGGGGGAACCTCGGCAGAAAAAGAGCAAGAGGGTGGAAGTTGGTATATGCTGGGCCAAATATATTTATTAGAGATACGATGAGACATCACGTTTTGATTGAGTTGACTAGGCCCATCTCCCCGCAACCCAATTTTCATTCCTCAGAATGAGAAACAACTGTGGGCTTGGGGAAAGGGAAACCATGCCCTAGAACTCAGAGCCCTGTCACCATGAACTCTGCATTCTTTCTTCAGAATGAGAGGGAAATTTGGTGATAGTGTTGTTGGGGTGGTGGTGGTGGTCGTGGTTGTTGTTGTTTTGCCCTTCCCATGAATGGATAGAGGCTGCCGTCATTCAACTATAATAATGGGACTCCCAGCTGATGCTCAATGTTTTGGATGCAGGCTTTGGTGCTATAGTCCTTGAAAGGGCACCTCCTGAACTCACCAGATGCTCCAGCATGCAGCATATGGGTGAACTTTCTGTTCCTCAAAAGGAGGGCATCTGAAGGTCAAGGAGATAAGAGCCACCTTTTCTTTCCTTTGGACTATCAGATAAGGATTGCCTGACTGAGCACAGGACTGAAGTAGGAACTCACGACCAATCGTTGAGTGATGGCTACGTGGGTAGATTCCCCTCTTCGCCGTGCAAAAACCAGCTCTAAGTTTTAAAAAGAATCGGCAAGGGCATGGAAATGATTCCAGTGAAGGCCGAAATTTGACAATAAAATTAGGCCTAAGATACATCTGGAAATGAAGTGTTTCACTTCATTTCCTTTTACCCAAGAAACGAGGCCCAGTCCATCCAAAAACCTGGGGCCAAGCCTACACAGAAACATTAGTCGCAGGGCACTTGCAAATGTTTAACCTCTGAGGTCCCCATAGTTCTGAAAGCCTGTTCCAAGGGGCTACGTGCCCCGATCTCTTCCACAATCACAAGGACTTAGCTGGACCTGCTAAAATAGAGGCTATTACTCTGAGACACTGGATCTGAATGACGCCCAGGGCAAACATAGATTCAAAAAAGAGCTAAAGGGTGGAAAATGATGCATGGAAGGCCAAAGTTCTTCATTAGCGATGAGAATGGCCTAATGTGAAGAAAGCACAGTCGGCTCCAAGCAGTCGTCCGCAGGGAAATCGTACACCTGTGGGCTTGGGCCAAGGTCCATGGTCCTGCCCTGCACTTGGGGTCGCTGTCATTAAGAGGCCGGCATTCCTCCTTCAGAAAGTGGAAAATCTGGTCTTGGTTTTGTTTTCTGTTCTTAAAATGGCCCTTACCGTGCATGGATAGGCACAGAACAAATGAGGGTGACGGTTTTGTCCTCTTGGCTGATGTTCAAGTGTTCAAAAGCAGGCCTTTGGTGTAGTATTCCTTGAAAGGGCTCTTACTGTGCTGCTCCTTGTCTAATCTTCAGCATAATGGCACCTCAATCATCTAGGGGAGAACTATAAGCTGGCTACCATTCAGCAGGGTTATGGCCTAGAGCTCAGAAGCAGCTCAGGAGCAATCTTCCTGTAGGATATCAGACCCTGAGACTCTCTCCTTGCACAGGAGAAGGATGTGAACTTTCCAACAATCCCTGGCTACTGCCTATGGGAGGAAAAGCCCCTGCCTCCTTGAATGGAAAGCTAAACTTAGGAATTCCACAAGGTTTTGGAAATGTCTGGGTGTATGGCCAAAAATCCACAATTTAAAAGAAAATGGGAGAAGTCCACGAATGAGAGGTGTAACTTCATTTTCTTTGAGCCCAGAAATAAGGAGAGCTCCTTCTTAATACCCATGGCAGAACCTATATATAAACACCCTCTATTGGGGAAATTCAAGTGCCTCAGGTCTCCAAATGTTAACAGATTTTTTCTAAGAAAAAAATTTAAATATAACCAATTTAACCTAGAGCGCGTTACTAGGTTCAGGGGTAGAATTTAGCGATTCCTTGGTTGCGTATAGGACCCAATGCTAATTACAAGTATTCTCCTTAATGCCCATTCTCCAATTTCCCCATTCCTCACCCACCTTGCTTCCAACAACCCTTACTTTGTTTCCTAGAGATACAAATCTCTCACGGTTTGTCTTCCTCTCTGGTTTTGTCTTATTTGATTTTTCCTCCCATTCCCTTAGGCTCATCGGTTTACTTGTTATTTTTTATTGTTTATTTTTCAGTTAGACAGCATATAGATCATCCTTGGATTCTGTCGTAGTGCTCAACAATGATTCCTTATTTGCCGATAATACTCAGTGATCATGCCAACACGTGCCCTTTTACTACCCAATGCCTGTGTCGTGCTTTTTAGCTTCCCTTTCAACAGGTGTGAGCCCTAGAATACAATTGCTGGTTCCTGTTCCAGTGAGATTTGGAGGGAATTCTCACCAGATGTACATGACGTCTCACGAGTTTTCGAGTGAATTCGCGCCCGATGTCCATGAGTTCTCACGGGATTTACAGTGAAATCTCTCGCAATATCCTTTACATCTCACAAGATTTGGACTGAGGTCTCCAAGGTGTGATAAGATCTCACGAGATGTGGAGTAAAATCTCGCCTGATGGCCATGAGATCCTACGAGATTAGAGTGAAATCTCGCTCAATATCCATGAGATCTCACGAGATTCGCACTGAAGTCTCTCAGGTTTGGATGTGATCTCATGAGACTTGGACTCCAGTCTCAACCATGGTCCAAGAGATCTCATGATTTGGAGTGAAATCTCATCCAATGTCCAGGAGATCTCACGAGATTTGGAGTAAAATCTCGCCTGAAGTCCATACCATCTCACGTGATTTGGAGGGAATTCTGGCACGACGTCCATGACATCTCATGTGATTCAGATTAAAATCTCGCCCAATGACCATGAGATTTAGAGTGTCTCGAAAGATTTAGAGTGTCACGAAATTTAGTGTGAAATCTCACCTCTTGTCCATGAGATCTCAAGAGATTTGGACTGAGGTCACCAAATTGGGAAAAGAGCTCCCGAGACTTGGGGTAAAACTTGCCTGAATTCCAAGGGATCTCACGAGATTTAGAGTGAAATCTGGCCCAAGGTCCCTGATATCTCACGAGATTTGTACTTAAATCTTGCCCGATGTCATTGTGACTTCAGGAAAGTCAGAGAGAAATTCACTTGAAGTCCAGGAGATCTCATGAGATTTGGAGTAAAATCTTGTCCCTTATCTATGAGATCTCAAAGATTTAGATTGAAATAACACTCAAAATCCATGAGATCTCACAAGATTTGCACTGACGTCTCCATTCTTTGGATGAGATCTCAGGAGACTTGGAGTAAAATCTTGCCCAAAGTCCAAGAGATCTCACGAGAGTTGAAGTAAAATCTCTCTCAAAGGACCCTGATATCTCACGAGATGTGGAGTGAAATCTCACCCGATGTCATTGACACCTCACGAGATTTGGATTGAAATCTTGCCCAATGTCCATGAGATCTCATGAGATTTGGACTGAGTTCTGCATGTTTTGGAAGAGATCTCACGAGATTTTGAGTAAAACTCACCCGATGTCCATGAGATCTCATGAGATTTAGATTGAAATCTCACTCAATATCCATGAGATCTCACGAGATTTGGAGGGAAGTCTCCAAGGTTTGGATGAGCTCTCACGAGACTTGGAGGAAAATATCCCCAAATTCCAAGAGATCTCACGATAGTTGGAGTGAAATCTCACCCAGGGTCCCTTTGATCTCAATAGAGTGTAGTGAAATCTGGCCCAATGTCATTGAGACCTCCCGAGATTTGGATGGATATTTCGCCCAAGTTCGCTGAAATCTGACGAGGTTTGCACTGAAATTTCGCCCAAGTCATTGTGACCTCAGGAGATTTGGAGTGAAATCTCACCCGATGTCCATCAGATCTCACGAGAATTGGTCTAAAATCTTGTCCGATATCATGGAGACCTCACGAGATTTGGATTGAAATCTCGCCCAATGTGCAGGAGATCTCACGAGTTTTGAACTGCAGTCTCCAAGGTTTGGATTGATTCTGACGAGACTTGGAGAAAAATCTTGCCCGAATTCTAAGAGATCTCACGAGATTGAGAGTGAAATCTCGCCCAAGGTCCCTGATATCTCACGAGATTGGGAGTGAAATCTTGCCCAAGTTCCCTGATATCTCTCGAGATTTGGAGTGAAATCTCGCCCGATGTCATTGTGCCCTGAGGAGATTTGGAATGAAATCTCGCCCAAGGTCCATGATCTCACGAGTTTCGGAGAGATATCTCACCCGATGTCCATGAGATCTCACGAGATTTGGTGTCAAAACTCGTCCGATATCCATGAGATCTCACGAGATTTAGCGTGAATACTCACTCAATATCCATGAGATCTCATTAGATTGGCACTGACGTCTCCATGCTTTGGATGAGATCTCACGAGACCTGGAGTAAAATCGCACCCAAAGTCCAAGAGATCTCACAACATTGGGAGAGAAATCTCACCCAAAGTCCATGATATCTCACGAGATTTGTAGTGAAATCTCGCCCGATGTCCCTGTGACCTCAAGGAGATTTGGAGTGAAATCTCGCCCAATGTCCATGAGATCCCAAGATATTTGGAGTGAAATCTCAGCCGATATCCATGCGATTTCACGAAATTTGGAGTAAATTCTCACCTGAGGTCCATCAGGCATCACGAGATATAGATTGAAATCTCGCTCGATACCCATGAGATCTCACGAGTTTTGGACTGAAGTCTCCAAGGTCTGGATGAGATCTCACGAGACTTGGAGTAAAATACCCGAATTCCAAGAGAGCTCACGAGAGTTGGAGTGAACTCTTGCCCAAACTACAAGAGATCTCACGAGAGTTGGAGTAAAATCTCAACCAAGGTTCCTGATATCTCAAGAGGTTTATACTGAAATCTCGCCCAATGTCATTGGTACCTCACAAGATTTGGAGTGAAATATCACGCAAGGTCCCTGATATCTCACGAGATTTGTGGTGAAATCTTGCCCAAGACCCCTTATAGCTCAAGAGAATTATAGTGAAATCTCGCCCAATGTCCATGAGATCTCACGAGATTTGGATTAAAACTCCCTCCATACCTATGAGATCTCGCAAGATTGGCACTGACGTCTCCAAGGTTGGATGAGATCTCACAAGACTTGGAGTAATATCTCGCCCAAAGAACAAGAGACCTCAGCAGAGTTGGAGTGAAATCTCGCACAAGTTCCCTGATATCTCACAAGATTTGTAATGAAATCTCGCCCAATATCGTTGAGCACTCATGAGATTTGGACTTAAATCTCGACCAAGGTCCCTGATATCTCACGAGATTTGTGGAAATCTCGCCTGATGTTATTGGAACCTCCATAGAATTTGGAGTGCAGTCTCGCCCAATATCCATGAGATCTCACGTGACTTGGAGTGAAATCTCACGGATGTCCATGAGATCTCATGTGATTTAGATTGAATCCTCCCTCAATATCCATGAGATCTCAGGAAAATGGCACTGACCTCTCCAAGTTTTGATGAGATCTCACGAGACCTGGAGTAAAATCTCGCCGAAAGTCCAAGAGATCTCACGAGATTTGGAGAGAACTCTCACCCAAAGTCCATGACATCTCACGAGATTTGGAGGGAATTCTCGCCCAATGTCCATGACATCTCACGAGATTTGGAGTAAAATTTCGCCCAAGGACCATGAGATATCACGAAATTTAGAGTGAAATCTCACCTATTTTCCATGAGATCTCAAGAGATTTGGACTGAGTTCTCCAAATTTGGAAGAGAGCACACGAGAGTTGGAGTAAAATCTCAGCTGAATCCCAAGAGATCTTACAAGATTTGGAATGAAATCCCGCCCAAGGTCCCTGATATCTCACAACATTTGGAGTGAAATCCCACCCGAATGTCCCTGAGATCTCGCGAGATATGGAGTAAAATCTCACCCGATGCCCATCAGTCTCACCATATTTAGATAGAAATCTCTCTGAATAGCCATGGGTTCTCACGAGATTGGCACTGATGTCGCCAAGGTTTGGAGGAGATCTCACAAGACTGGCAGTAAAATCGCGCCCAAATTCAAGAGATCTCAGGAGAGCTGGAGTGAAATCTATCCCAAGGTCCCTGAGATCTCACGAGATTTGTAGTGAAATCTCGCCCGATTTCATTGTGACCTCAGGAGGTTTGGAGTGAAATCTAGCCTAAATTCCATGAGATCTCGTGAGATTTGGAGTGAAATCTCAACCGATGTCCATGAGATCTCAGGAGATTTGGTGGCAAATCTCGCCCGATATCCATGTGTTCTCACAAGATTTAGATTGAAACCTCGCCCACGGTCGTCTGACATGGGACTCTGGCACCTTTTGTAGTGTTTCCCATGGCCTTGCCATTTTGTTGAACAAAGTTTTCGGGCATCTCCATGGGCCAAGGTGCTGTGACTCATCTTTAGAGCACCCAGGGATTGGTGGTTAGTTCCCAATCCGGACCTGTCCTAAGATAAGACAATCAGAGTCTGCTCTTTGAAAGAAAAGTTTGCCCTTCTGGCCCTGAGCAGTTGGTACTTGGCCAACTGAAGATGCACAGCGATGGGGGTCTAGTTTGTCATACTGGCTCCTGGCTGTTTGAGATGCCTTCATTCTCAAGAACAGATGGGTTGGGCATGGCCTACTATGCTCTAGGGCCTGTTCAGGGCAGAAATAGCTTTCTTCAAGGAATAATGCTCCAAACACCCATTCCAAACATTTGATCTGCAGCTGGGAGTTGCAGCCTCTTACCACTGAATCACTGCTGCCTCAAGGCACTGATGGAAATGCAAGCTTCCCTCTCCTTGGGGAAAGCTCAAAAGATTGGGTGTAGGCATGGCCAGAGGATTTGGGAGGGAGCTTGCCTCCATTTCTGGGGCAAAGGGAGCTGTCATTAGACACCTCACTGCCACATAACTTTCATTCCCGTTGGAGGTGTTGAAGTTTGGTTTTCCTTGAAGCCATCCCATCCTCTTGCCGTTTTGGTAGCTACGTTGTTTCACATGGAGGAATACTCTGGGTGGCATCTCACAAGCCATGTGTCCAACAAAACACCCAGGGTTGGTGGCAAGTTCCCAATGAGATCCTGGGCTAGGGGAGAGCAATGTGTCTGAGAGCCAAAAGTAAAGTTTCCCCTTCTGCCCCTGAGTGCTTGGATCTTGTCCTGATCTTTGAAATGCTGTGGTTGGCAGCCAGCCTGTCTCCATCCCCTGGCTGCCAGAGATGCCTTCGTTCGGAAGAGCACAGAGTTGACACATGTGCGGTATGCTCCAGGACCTCTTCATTCTAAAAAGAGCTCGTGCCAGGAATCCTCCTCCAATGGCTACTTCCAAATGCATCATCAGCTGGGAGAACCAGTCTGCTAACACTAAAGTGTTTCTGATTATTTTGTGTCCCTCCTCCCCGCTACAGACGGAAAGGCAGCAGGAGTGACATCCGAATCCAGAAGATTTCCCGCTCTTTAGTAAGGAAGAATGAAGGCGTCTTATTTCTTTGGCTCCCAGGGGGAGGCCCTGGAGGTTTCCCATTGCCAAAGCCAACAGGTCTTTCCTATCCCGGAGACTAACAAATTTTGCTAAGTATTTTAGTCTCAACATTGTTCTATTCTCAACTCTAGGAAAGTCTGCATTCCCTATCTGTCCGTTTCCATTCTTTGGACGCCTTTTCGAACGAGGTTCTCCAGAACGGAAGCATCTCACAGATCCAGGGAGGGAGGTGCCTTTGCTACCGCCCTACACACTTACCCAAGGCAGCCACACAACAAGCTCTGGGATAGGAAGGCCAGGGAAATCCCCAGGAATCCCTAGGCGCTGCTGTGAGGAAAAACACCTTCCAGTTGGGATGTGAACCAAGAGCTACATAGACAGTCTGCGAGACTACAGGAATGTATATAAGCAGGGCCATTTTAAGTGAGCTAAATCTCTAATGAGACATCTAATTTTTTCCTCTTCTGCAAGAAATGAGTCCTCTGGCCAAGCCTACGCACAGACATTCACTGCTTACAAGCCTCCAATGCCTTAAGCCTCCTCAGGCCAACAGAGTTCTGAACAGCATTTCCAGGGGGCTCTGTGGCCAACACGTCCCCACAGTCACAAAGAATCTTCCAGATCCTCTTGCTGAAACAACAGGATATTGCTCTGAGACACTGGAACAGAAGGCCCACAGGGGGAACCTCGGCAGAAAAAGAGCAAGAGGGTGGAAGTGGGTATATCCTGGGCCAAATGTGTTTCTCGGAGATGCGATGAAACATCCTGTTTTGATTTAGGTGACTAGGCCCATCTCCTCGCAACCCAATTTTCATTCCTAGGAATGAGAAACAACTGTGGGCTTAGGGAAAGGGAATCCATGGCCTAGACCTGGGAGCCCTGTCACCAAGAACTCTGCATTCTCCCTTCAGAATGAGAGTGAAATTTGTTGGTAGTGTTGTTGTGGTGGTGGTTGTGGTTGTGGTTGTTGTTGTTTTGCCCTTCCCATGAATGGATGGAGACTGCAGTCATTCAGCTATAGTAACGGGACTCCCAGCTGATGCTCAAGGTTTTGGATGCAAGCTTTGGTGCTATAGTCCTTGAAAGGGCACCTCCTGAACTCACCAGATGCTCCAGCATGCAGCATATGGGTGAACTTTCTGTTCCTCAAAAGGAGGGCATTTCAAGGTCAAGGGCATTTCAAGGTCAAGGGCATTTCAAGGTCAAGGACATAAGAGCCACCTTTCCTTTCCTTTGGGCTATTAGATAAGGAGAGGCTGACTGAGCACAGGACTGAAGTAGGAACCACGACCAATCATTGGGTGCTGGCTATGTGGGTAGAAACGCCTCCTCACCGTGCGTAAACCAGCTCTTAATTTTAAAAAGAATTGACAAGGGCATGGTATTGATTCCCGTGAAGGCCGAAATTTGACAATATAATTGGGACTAGTATACATCTGGGAATGAGGTGTGTCACTTCATTGCCTTCTATTTAAGTAAGGAGCCCAACTCCCTCTAAAAACCTGGGGCCAAGCCTACACAGAAACATTACTCCCAGGGCACTTGCAAATGTCTTAACCTTTGAGTTCCAATAGTTCTGAAATAGTTCTGGAATAGTTCTGAAAGCCCATTCCAAGGAACAACATGTCCCAATCTCTCGCACAGTCACAAGGACTTAGCTGGATCTGCTTAAATAGGGGCTATTACTCTGAGACACTGGATCTGAATGACACCCAGGGCAAACTTAGATTGAAAAAAGAGCTAAAGGGTGGAAAATGATGCATGGAATTCCAAAGTTCTTCATTAGCGATGAGAATGGGATAATGTGAAGAAAGCGCAGTCTGCTGGCAAGCAGTCAACCGCAGGGAAATCGTACACCTGTGGGCTTGGCCCAAGGTCAATGTTCCTGCCTCGCACTTGAGGGCCCTGTCATTAAGATGCCGGCATTCCTCCTTCAGAAAGCGGAAAATCTGGTCTTGGTTTTGTTTTCTGTTCTTAAAATGGCCCTTACCGTGCATGGATAGGCACAGAAGCAAATGAGGGTGACGGTTTTGTCCTCTTGGCTGATGTACAAGTGTTCAAAGGCAGGCCTTTGGTGTAGTATTCCTTGAAAGGGCACTTACTTTGATGCTTCTTGTCTAATCTTCAGCATAGTGGCACCTCAATCATCTAGGGCAGAACTATAAGGTGGCTACCATTCAGCAGGCTTATGCCCCTAGATCTCAGAAGCAGCTCAGGAGCAATAGGGCAATCTTCCTTTAGGATATCAGAACCTGAGAATCTCTCCTTGCACAGGACAAGGATGTGAACTTTCCAACAATCCCTGGCTACTGCCTATGGGAGGAAAATCCCCTGGCTCCTTGAACGTAAACTAAACTTAGGAAATCAACAATGTTTTGGAAATGTCTGGATGTATGACCAAAAATTAACAATTTAATTGAAATTTGGACAAGTCCACGAATGAGAGGTGTAACTTCATTTTCTTTGAGCCCAGAAATAAGGAGAGCTCCTTCTTAATACCCATGGCAGAGCCTATATATAAACCCCCTCCGTTGGGCAACTTCAAGTGTCTCGGGACTCCAAATGTTAACAGATTTCTTCTAAGAAATAGAATTTAAATATTACTAATTTAACCTAGAGTACGTGACTAGGTTCAGGGGTAGAATTTAGCGATTCATCGGTTGCGTATAGCACCCAGTGCTAATTACAAGTACTCTCCTCAATGCCCATTCCCCAATTTCTCGATTCCTCACCCACCTAGCTTCCAGCAACCCTCACTTTGTTTCCTAGAGATACGACTCTCTTACGATTTGTCTTCCTCTCTGGTTTTGTCTTATTTGATTTTTCCTTCCATTTCCCTTAGGTTCATCGGTTTACTTTTTATTTTTTATCATATTTTTTTTCAGTTAGACAGCATACAGAACATCCCAGGATTCTGTCGTAGTGCTCAACAATGATTCCTTAGTTGCCGATAATACTCGGTGATCATGCCAACACCTGCCCTTCTTACTACGCAACAGCTGTGTTGTGCTGTTTAGCTTCCCTTTCAACAGGCGTGAGCCAGAGACCACAATTGCTGGTTCCTGTTCCAGTGAGATTTGGAAGAGATCACACGAGATTTGGAGGCAACTGTCACCCGACGTCCATGACATCTCACGACTTTTGGAGTGTATTTGCGCCCGATGTCCATGAGATCTCACGAGATTGGGAATGAGATCTCACCCTATGTCCAGAAATCTCAAGGGATTGCAAGTAAAATCTCGACTGATGTCCATGAGATCTCACGAGTTTTACAGTGAAATCTCTCGCAATATCCATGACATCTCACGAGATTTGGACTGAGGTCTCCAAGGTGTGATGAGATCTCACGAGATGTGCAGTAAAATCTCGCCTGATGGCCATGAGATCTCATGAGAATTTGAGTGAAAAGTCTCTCAATATCCATGACATCTCACGAGATTGGCACTGGTGTCTCCCAGGTTTGGTTGAGATCTCATGAGACTTGGACTCCAGTCTCAACCATGGTCCAAGAGATCTCACGATTTGGAGTGAAATCTCACCCAAGGTCCATGAGCTCTCACGAGACTTGGAGGAAATATCCCCGAATTCCAAGAGATCTCTCGAGAGTTGGAGTGAAATCTCGCCCAAGGTCCCTTTTATCTCGCGAGAGTGTAGTGAAATCTCGCCCGATATCATTGAGACCTCACGAGATTTGGATTGATATTTCGCCCAAGTTCGCTGAAATCTGACGAGGTTTGTACCGAAATCTCGTCCAAGTCATTTTGACCTCAGGACATTTGGAGTGAAATCTCAACCGATGTCCATGAGATCTCACGAAAATTGGGGTGAAGTCTCATCCAATATGGAGACCTCACGAGATTTGGATTGAAATCTCACCCAATGTCCAGGAGATCTCTCGAGATTTGGACTGAAGTCCCCATGGTTTCGATTGGATCTCATGAGACTGGAGTAAAATCTCGCCCGAATTCCAAGAGATCTCACGAGATTGAGAGTGAAATCTCGCCCAAGTCCCTGATATCTCACGAGATTGGGAGTGAAATCTCGCGTGATGATATTGTGAACTCAGGAGATTTGGAGTGAAATCCCGCCCAAGGTCCATTATCTCACGAGTTTTGGAGAGATATCTTACCCGATGTCCACGAGATCTCCCAAGATATGGAGTAAAATGTCGCCTGATGTCTTTGAGATCTGACGAGATTTAGATTACATCTCCATCAATAGCCATGAGATCTCACGAGATTGGCAATGACGTCTCCAAAGTTTGAATGAGGTCTCACAAGGCTTGGAGTAAAATCTCGCCCAAAGACCAGGAGACCTCACGAGAGTTGGAGTGAATTCTTGCCCATGTCCCTGATATCTCACGGGATTTGTAATGAAATCTCGCCCAATGTCATTGAGACCTCACGAGATATGGACTGAAATCTCGACCGAGGGCCCTGATATCTTACCAGATTTCTTAAAATCTCGCCTGATGTCATTAGTACCACAGGAGATTTGGAGTGAAGTCTCGCYGATATCCATGAGATCTCATGAGATTTGGACTGAAATCTCACCYGATGTCCATGAGAWCTCAYGAGATWTGGTGTCAAAACTCGCCCRATATCCATGAGATCTCACGAGATTTAGATTGAATACTCACATAATATCCATGAGGTCTCATTAGATTGGCACTGACGTCTCCATGTTTTGGATGAGATCTCACGAGACCTGGAGTAAAATCTCACCCAAAGTCCAAGAGATCTCATGATATTTGGAGAGAAATCTCACCCATAGTCCATGATATCTCACGAGATTTGGAGTGAAATCTCGCCCGATGTCCCTGTGACCTCAAGGAGATTTGGAGTGAAATCTCGCCCAATGTCGATGAGATCCCAAGATATTTGGAGTGAAATCTCAGCCGATGTCCATGTGATTTCACGAAATTTGGAGTAAATTCTCGCCTGATGTCCATGAGGTCTCACGGGATATAGATTTAAATCTCCCTCAATATCCATGAGATCTCATGGGATTTGGACTGAAGTCTCCAAGGTCTGGATGAGATCTCACGAGACTTGGAGTAAAATACCCCGAATTCCAAGAGAGCTCACGAGAGTTGGATTGAACTCTTGCCCAAACTACAAGAGATCTCACGAGAGTTGGAGTAAAATCTCAACCAAGGTTCGTGATATCTCAAGAGATTTATACTGAATTCTCACCTGATGTCATTGGTACCTCACGAGATTTGGAGGGAAATATCGTGCAAGTTCCCTGATATCTCACGAGATTTGTAGTGAAATCTTGCCCAAGACCCCTGATAGCTCAATAGAATTATAGTGAAATCTCGCCCCATGTCATTGTGACCTCAAGAGATTTGGAGTGAAATCTCGCCCAATGGCCATGATCTCACTAGATTTGGAGAGAAATCTCACCCGATATCCGTGAGATCTCACGAGATTTGGAGTAAAATCCCTCCTGGTGTCATGAGATCTCACGAGATTTAGATTGAAATTTCGCTCCATATCCATGAGACCTCACAAGATTTGGACTGAATTCTCCAAGGTTTGGATGAGATCTCCGAGACGTGGAGTCAAATCTCGCTCAACGTCCAAGAGTCCTCATGAGACTTGGAGTGAAATCTCGCCCAAACTCCCTGCTATCTCACGAGATTTGTAGTGAATTCTCACGCGATGGCATTGAGACCTCACGAGATTTGGATTGAAATCTCGCCCAAGGTCCCTGAATATTATGAGATATGTAGTGAAATCTCACGCGAAGTCATTGTGACCTCAGGAGTTGGGAGTGAAATCTCGCCCAATGTCCGTGAGATCTCATGAGATTTGGAGTGAAATCTCGCCCGATATCTATGAGATCACACGAGATTGAGATGGAAAACTCGCTCATATCCATGAGAACTCACGATGTTGGTATTGACGTCTCCAAGGTTTGGAAGAGATTTAAAGGGATGGGAGTAAAATCTCGCCCAAAGACCATGAGACCTCATGAGAGTTTAAGTGAAATCTCGCCCAAGGTCCCTGATATCTCAAGAGATTTGGAATGAATCTCCCCCGATGTCATTTGGATCTCTTGAAATTTGGATAGAAATCTCGCCCAAGGTTGCTGCTATCTCATGAGATCTGTAGTGAAATCTCGCCCGAACACATTGGGCCCTCAGGAGATTTGGAGTGAAATCTAGCCCAATATCCATGAGCTCTCATGAGATTAGGAGTGGAATCTCAATCAAAGTCCATGCGATCTCAGGGGATTTGGTGTCAAATCTCGCCCGATTTCCATGAGATCTCACGATATTGAGATTGAAACCTCGCCAAAGGTCCCTGATAACTCATGAGATTTGGAGTGAAATTTGGCCGAGGTCATTGAGACCTCACGAGATTTGGAGTGAACTCTCACCCGATATTCGTGAGGACTCATGAGATTTGGCGTAATCTCGCCTGACGTCCCTGAGTTCTCACAAGATATAGAGTGAATGCTCGCTCCATATCCGGAGATCTCACGAGTTTTGGACTGAAGTCTCCAAGGATTGGATGAGATCTCACAAGACATGGAGTAAAATATCCGTGCATTTCCAGAGATCTCACGAGAGTTGGAGTGGAATCTCGCCCTAGGTCCCTTTTATCCCAAGAGAGTTTAGTGAACTGTCAACCAATGTCATTGAGAAGTCCCGATATTTCGATTGTAATCTCACCCAAGGTCACTGATATCTCACGAGATTTGTGGTGAAATCTCGCCCAATGTGATTGTGACCTCAGGAGATTTGGAGTGAAATCTCGCCCAATGTCCATGTGATCTCACGAGATTGGCACTGACGTCTCCAAGGTTGGATGAGATCTCACAAGACTTGGAGTATACTCTCGCCCAAACACAAGAGACCTCGGCAAAGTTGGAGTGAAATCTCGCAAAAGTTCCCAGATATTTCACAAGATTTGTAATGAAATCTTGCCCAATGTCATTGAGAACTCATGAGATTTGTACTGAAAGGTCGACCAAGGTCCCTGATAACTCACGAGGTTTGTGGGAATCTCGCCTGATGTCATTGGAACTTCCGTGGATTTGGAGTGCATTCTTGCCCAAAGTCCATGAGATCCAATGAGACTTGGAGTGAAAACTCACCCGATGTTCATGAGATCTCACGAGGTTTAGATTGAATCCTCACTCAATATCCATGAGATCTCAGGAGAATGGCACTGACCTCTCCAAGTTTTGGATGAGATCTCATGGGCCCTGGAGTATAATCTCACCCAAAGTCCAAGAGATCTCACGAGATTTGTAGAGAAATCTCACCCAAAGTCCATGACATCTCACGAGATTTGGAGGCAATTCTCGCCCGATATCCATGACACCTCACGAGGTTTGGGGTAAAATCTCGCTCAATGACCATGAGATATCACGAAATTTAGAGTGAAATCTCACCTATTTTCCATGAGATCTCAAGAGATTTGGACTGAGGTCTCCAAATTTGGAAGAGAGCACACGAGATATGGAGTAAAATCTCAGCTGAATCCCAAGAGATCTCACTAGATTTGGAGTGAAATCTCGCCCATGGTCCCTGATATCTCAAGACATTTGTAGTGAAATCTCACCCGATGTCATTGTGACATCAGGATATTCGGAGTGAAATCTCACCTGAATGTCCCTGAGAACTGAAGAGATATGGAGTAAAATCTCACCCGATGCCCATCAGTCTCACTATATTTAGATTGAAATCTCGCCCAAGGTCCCTGAGATCTCACGAGATTTGTAGTGAAATCTCTCCCAATGTCATTGTGACCTCACGAGATTTGGACTGAGGTCTGCAAGTTTTGGATGAGATCTGATGAGATTCGGAATAAAATCGCACCCGATGACCATGCGATCTCGTGGGATTTTGATTGAAATCTCGCTCAATATCCATGAGATCTCACGAGATTTTGACTAAAGTCTCCAAGGTTTGGATGAGATCTCACGAGACTTGGAGTAAAATATTCTAGAATTCCAAGAGATCTCACGATAGTTGGAGTGAAATCTCGCCCAAGGTCCCTGATATCTCACGAGATTTGGAGTGGCATCTCGCCCGTGTCATTGATACCTCATGAGATTTGATTGAACTCTCGCCCAAAGTCCATGAGTTTTCACGAGATTTGGACTGAGGTTTGCAGGGATTGGATGAGCTCTCACGATATTTGGAGGAAATTCTCGCCCGATGTCCATGAGATCTCACATGATTGAGATAGAAATCTCGCTCAATATGCATGAGATCTCATGAGATGGGCACTGACGTCTCCAAGTTTTGGATGAGATCTCACCAGGCTGGGAGTAAAATCCCGCCCAAAGTCAAGAGATCTCAGAAGCGTTGCAGGGTAATCTCGCCCAAGGTCCCTGCTATCTCACGGGAATTGTTGAAATCTTGCCCGATCTCATTGTGACCTCAGGCGATGTGGATTGAAATCTAGCCCAAAATCCATGAGATCGCATGAGATTTGAGGTGCAATCTCAATCTCAATCTCGTGAGATGATCCCAAGGCTCACGTGTGGTCGGGATAGGACAGAGGTATCTTTCCTTTAGTTGGTCTGGGGTTGTGAGTTTAGTAGACAACCTTCGTGGTTTGAATTCCTGTTTTTTTTTTTTTTCATGAATCATTCTCGTTTCAGGAAGATAAGAGGCTTACAAATGTATATGAGGAAGCCAAAGGAAGGTGCCACCTACTTAATTCTCAGATATCACACACACTGTGGGGGAATGCATATTTCAACTACCATGTTGTGTCCTGAAGAGAGAAGCGCTTTCTTGTTCTTTTAATAAATTCTTTGTTAGTCACCATATAGTACAACATTCATTTTGGATCTGGGATCCCTGGTTTCTCGTTTTCCTAGAACACCCAGTGCTCCATGCGATACATGCCCTCCTTAATACCCACCAGTGGGTTAACTCATCCATCCACCCCTCCCCTCTAAAACTCTCCATTTCTTGGAGTCCGTACGCTCTCATGGTGCGTCTCCCGCTCCGATTTGCACCCCTTCATTTTTCCCTTCCCTCTCCTAGTGCCCTCCATTCTATTCCTTATGTTCCACAAATCCGTGAAGCCCTATGGTATTGGCTTTCTCTGCTTGGCCAATTTCATTTAGCATGCTCTCCCCCAGCCCCATCGATGTTGATGTAAAAGTTGGGTATTCATCCATTCTGATGGCTGAGTAATATTCCCTTGTAGAGATGGACCACATCTTCTTTCTCCATTCATCTTTTGAAGGGAATCTCGTCTCTTTCCATGGTTTGTCTGTTGTGGACCTTGCTGCTATGATCTTTGGGGTGCATGTGTCCCTTCTTTTCACTATACCCATGTCTTTCGCCTAAAGCGCACTAGAGCAATTCCTGTGTCATAAGGTAGCTCTGTTTTTAATTTTCTCAGGAAGCTGCACACTGTTTCCCAAAGCGGCTCTATCCACTTGAATTTCCAATGCAGGGTTCGATCCCAGGACCTTGTGATCATGAGCTGAGCCGAACGCAGACAGTTAAGCGACTGAGCCACGCATGCGCGCCCCTTGCCCTTTGTTCTACCAAGTCTTGGGTTGCCATCAGAGGCCATTGTCCTGTCCCACACGTAGCCAGCACCCAGGGACGGGAGGCCAGTTGCAAACGTGCTCCCGTGCTAAGCAAGCGCTGACGTCCTAAGGGAAGTATGGCGCTCCTGTTCCTGAGCACTTGGATCTTGGCCAGCTTAGTGCCGTGTTGGCCGGCTTCCCTCCATCCCCTGGATCATTGAGATGACTTCATTTTGAAGAACAGACCATCATAACAAGGGCAACATGCTCCTGGAACTGCTCACTGCAGCAACAAAATTTTTCAAGGACTACGGCACCAAAAAACACTTCCCAATCCTTGTTCGTCAGGTGGCAGAACCAACAGGCTACCCCTGTATCACTGCTATATCTACCCACTGATGGAAAAGGGCAAATAACAGTCAGCACCAAAAGCATCCGTTCCCTTTATGGAGGAGGAAGACAGGACTCTAGCTAAAGCTTTTGTGGGGTGGCACATGGCAGTTTCCCTTAACCCAAGTCCACAGCACATTCTTATTCCCAAAACTGCCAACCTATTAGGAGAGTGTGCTAGTCACTATGGGTCGCATTTGCGGTTGACATGGGACTCTGGCACTCTTTGTAGTGTTTCCCAGGGCCTTGCCTGTTTGTCGAACAAGGGCTTCATGCATCTTCATGGGCCAAGGTCTTGTGATTCACCTTTCGAGCACCCAGGGATTGGTGGTGTGTTCCGAGTCTGCACCTGCCTTAAGATAAGACAATCAGAGTTTTCTATTTGAAAGAAATGTTTACCCTTCTGGCCCTGAGCACTTGTAGGTGGCCAGCTGAGGATGCACAGAAATGAGGGTCTAGCTTGTCCTACTGGCCCCTGGCTGTTTGAGATGCCTTCTTTCTCAAGATCAGAAGGCTTGGGCACAGCCTACTATGCTCTAGGGCCTGTTCAGGGCAGAAATAGATTTCCTCAAGGAATAATGGTCTAAACACCCATAAGAAACATTTGATCCGCAGCTGGGAGTTGCAGCCTGGTACCTCTGGATCACTGCTACCTCAAGGCACTGATGGAAATGGCGGAAAACCTCCAATGTCAGAAGCTTCCCTCTCCTTGGGGAAAGCTCAAAAGATTGGGTGTAGGCATGGCCAGAGGATTTGGGAGGGAGCTTGCCACCGTTCTGGGGCAAGGGGAGCTGAAGTCAGACACCTCACTCCCACATAACTTTCATTCCCATTGGATGTGTTGAATTTTGGTTTTCCTTGAAGCCATCCCATCCTCTTGCCGTTTTGGTAGCTACGTTGTTTCACAGGGAGGAATACTCTGGGTGGCATCTCACAAGCCATGTGTCCACCAAACAACCCGGGTTGGTGGCAAGTTCTCATTGAGATTTTAGGCTAGGGGAGAGCAATGTGTCTGAGAGACGAAAGGAAAGTTTCCCCTTCTGCCCCTGAGTGCTTGGATCTTGTCCTGATATTTGAAATGCTGTTTTCGGCAACCAGCCTGTCTCCCACCCCTGGATGCCAGAGATGCCTTCGTTTGGATGAGCAGACAGTTGACATATGTGCGGTATTCTCCAGGACCTCTTCATTCTAAAAAGAGCTCGTGCCAGGAATGTTCCTCCAATGGCTACTTCCAAATGCATCATCAGCTGGAAGAACTAGTCTGCTAACATTAAAGCATTTCTGGTTATTTTGTGTCCATCCTCACCACCACAGACGGAAAGGCAGCAGGAGTGACATCCGAATCCAGAAGTTTTCCCTCTCTTTAGGAAGGAAGAATGAAGGCCTCTTGCTACTTTGGCTCCCAGGGGAAGGCCCTGGATGTTTCCCATTGCCAAAGCCAAGAGGCCTTTCCTATCCCGGAGACTAACAGATTTTGCTAGGTATTTTAGTCTCAACTTGTTCTATTCTCAACTCTAGGAAATTCCACATTGCCTCTCTGTCCGTTTCCTTTCCTTTGAATGTTTTTTCAAAGTAGGTTCTACCGAATGGACGCATCTCACAGAGCCAGGGAAGGAGATGCATTTGCTACCTGTCTACACACTTTCCCAAGGCAGCCACACAACAAGCTCAGGGATAAGAGGGCCATGGTACTCCCCAAGAATCCCTAGGCTCTGCCATGAGGAAAAACACCTTCCAGTTGGGATGTGAACCAAGAGCTACAAGGACAGTCTGCGAGACTACAGGAATGTATATAAGCAGGGCCATTTTAAGTGAGATAAATCTGTAATGAGATATCGAATTTTTTCCCCTTCCGCAAGAAATGAGTCCTCTGGCCATGCCTACACACAGACATTCAGTGCTTGCCAGCCTCCAATGCCTTAGGTTTCCTCATGCCAACATAGTTCTGAACAGCATTTCCGGGGGCTCTGTGGCCAACACTTCCCCGCAGTCACAAAGAATCTTCCAGATCCTCAGGCTGAATGAACAGAATATTGCTCTGACAGACTGGAGCAGAAGGCCCACAGGGGGAACCTCGGCAGAAAAAGAGCAAGAGGGTGGAAGTGGGTATATCTTGGGCCAAATGTGTTTCTTAGAGATGCGATGAGACATCCTGTTTTGATTGAGGTGACTAGGCCCATCTCCTCGCAACCCAATTTTCATTCCTAGGAATGAGAAACAACTGTGGGCTTAGGGAAAGGGAAACCATGGCCTAGACCTGGGAGCCCTGTCACCAAGAACTCTGCATTCTTCCTTCAGAATGAGAGGGAAATCTGGTGGTAGTGTTGTTGGGGTGGTGGTGATGGTTGTGGTTGTTGTTGTTTTGCCCTACCCATGAATGGATGGAGGCTGCAGTCTTTCAGCTATCCTAATAGGTCTCCCAGCTGATGCTCAAGGTTTTGGATGCAAACTTTGGTGCTAAAGTCCTTGAAAGGGCACCTCCTCAACTCACCAGATGCTCCAGCATGCAGCATATGGGTTAACGTCCTGTTCCTCAAAAGGAGGGCATCTCAAGGTCAAGGACAGAAGAGCTACCTTTCCTTTCCTTTGGGCTATCAGATAAGGAGAGGCTGACTGAGCACAGCACTGCACTAGGAACTCACGACCAGTCGTTGTGTGCTGGCTACCTGGGTAGAATGCCCTCCTCACCGTCTGTAAACCAGCTCTAAATTTAAAAAGAATCGGCAAGGGCATGGAAATGATTCCAGTGAAGGCCGAAAGTTGA
The DNA here is from genome assembly GCF_003265705.2 of Callorhinus ursinus. Classification (NCBI taxonomy): domain Eukaryota; kingdom Metazoa; phylum Chordata; class Mammalia; order Carnivora; family Otariidae; genus Callorhinus; species Callorhinus ursinus. The sequence continues at coordinate 19,263 of NW_027397232.1, read as the reverse complement.
TAATAAAATTGGGAATAGGATACATCTGGGAATGATGTGTGTCACTTCATTTCCTTTTACCCAAGAAATGAGGCCCAGTCCCTCTAAAATCCTGGGGCCAAGCCAACACAGAAACATTACTCCCAGGGCACTTGCAAATGTCTTAACCTCTGAGGTCCCCATAGTTCTTAAAGCCCGTTCCAAGGAGCAACGTGCCCCAGTCTCTCCCACGGTTACAAGGACTTAGCTGGACCTGCTTAAATAGAGGCTCTTACTCTGAGACACTGGATCTGAATGACGTCCAGGGCAAACGTAGATTGAAAAAAGAGCGAAAGGGTGGAAAATGATGCATGGAAGGCTAAAGTTCTTCATTAGCGATGAGAATGCAATAATGTGAAGAAAGCCCAGTCAGCTGGCAAGCAGTCTGCTGCAGGGAAATGTTACACCTTTCGGCTTGGGCCGAAGTCAACGTTCCTGCCCTTCACTTGGGGGCGTTGTCATTAAGAGGCCGGCATTCCTCCTTCAGAAAGCGGAGAATCTGCCCTTGGTTTTGTTTTCTGTTTTTCAAAAGGCCCTTACCGTGCATGGATAGGCACATAAGCAAATGTGGGTGACGGTTTTGTCCTCTTGGCTGATGTACAAGTGTTCGAAAGCAGGCTTTTGGTGTAGTATTCCCTGAAACGGCTCTTACTGTGCTGCTTCTTGTCTAATCTTCAGCATAATGGCACCTCAATCATGTAGGGCAGAACTATAAGCTGGCTACCATTCAGCAGGCTTATGCCCCTAGAGCTCAGAAGCAGCTCAGGAGTATGAGGGCAATCTTCCTTTCGGATATCAGACCCTGAGACTCTCTCCTTGCACAGGACAAGGATGTGAACTTTCCAACAATCCCTGGCTACTGCCTATGGGAGGAAAAGCCCCTGCCTCCTTGAATGGAAAGCTAAACTTAGGAATTCCACAAGGTTTTGGAAATGTCTGGATGCATGGCCACAAATCCACAATTGAAAAGAAAATGGGACAAGTCCACGAATGAGAGGTGTAACTTCATTTTCTTTGAGCCCAGAAATAAGGAGAGCTCCTTCTTAATACCTATGGCAGAGCCTATATATAAACCCCCTCCTTTGGGCAACTTCAAGTGCCTCGGGACTCCAAATGTTAACAGATCTTCTAAGAAAACAAATTTAAATACAACCAATTTAACCTAGAGCACATTCCTAGGTTCAGGGGTAGAATTTAGCGATTCATCGGTGGCGTATAGCACCCAGTGCTAATTACAAGTACTCTCCTTAATGCCCATTCCCCAATTTCCCCATTCCTCACCCACCTTTCTTCCAGCAACCCTCACTTTGTTTCGGAGAGAAACGACTCTCTTACGGGTTTGTCTTTCTCTCTAGTTTTGTCTTATTTGATTTTCCCTTCCATTCCCTTAGGTTCATCGGTTTACATTTTATTTTTTATTGTTGTTTTTTTTTTCAATTTGACAGCATATAGAACATCCTAGGATTCCGTCGTAGTGCTCAACAATGATTCCTTAGTTGCCGATAATACTCAGTGATCATGCCAACACCTGACCTTCTTACTACGCAACACCTGTGTCGTGATGTTTAGCTACCCATTCAACAGGTGTGAGCCCTAGACCACAATAGCTGGTTCCTGGTCCAGTGAGATTTGGAAGAGATCTCATGAGATTTGGCGTGAAATCTCGCCCATAGTCCCTGATATCTCAAGACATTTGTAGTGAAATCTTGCCCGATGTCATTGTGACCTCAGGATATTCGGAGTGAAATCTCACCCGAATGTCCCTGAGATCGAGTAAAATCTCACCTGATGCCCATCAGTCTCACGATATTTAGATTGAAAGCTCACCCACGGTCGTCCCTGATATGTCACGAGATTTGGAGTGAAATCTGCCCGAGGTCATTGAGACCACACGATATTTGGAGTGAACTCTCGTCCAATGTCCATGACATAGCACGAGATTTGGAATGAATTCTCACGCGATGTCCATACGATCTAACGAGATGTGGACTAATCTCGCCTGATGTCCATGATTTCTCACGAAATATAGAGTGAATTCTCCCTCAATATCGTGAGATCTCACGAGATTTGGACTGAAGTCTCCAAGGATTGGATGAGATCTCACGACACTGGGAGGAAATGATCCCCGAATTCCAAAGGCTCTCAGGAGTGTTGGAGTGAAATCTCGCCCTAGGTCCCTTTGAGCTCACGAGAGTTGAGTGAAAACTCGCCCGATGTCATTGAGACCTCACGGGGTTTGATGGAAATCTCGCCCAAGATCGCTGATATCTCACGAGATTTGTAGTGAAATCTCTCCCAATGTCATTAGGACCTCACGAGATTTGGAGTGAAATCTCGACCAATGTCCATCCGATCTCAAGAGATTTGGACTGAGGTCTGCAAGTTTTGGATGAGATCTCACAAGATTCGGAATAAAATCTCACCCGATGCCCATGCGATCTCGCGGGATTTCGATTGAAATCTCGCTCAATATCCACGAGATCTCACGAGATTTTGACTAAAGTCTCCAAGGATTGGATGAGATCTCACGAGACTTGGAGTAAAATATTCTAGAATTCCAAGAGATCTCACAATAGTTGGAGTGAAATCTCGCCCAAGGTCCCTGATATCTCACGAGATTTGGAGTGACATCTCGCCCGTGTCATTGATACCTCATGAGATAGGATTGAACTCTCGCCCAAAGTCCATGACATTTCATGAGGTTTGGACTGAGGTCTGCAGGGATTGGATGAGATCTCTCGAGATTTGGAGTAAAATCTCGCCCGATGTCCATGAGATCTCACAAGATTGAGATGGAAATCTCGCTCAATATGCATGAGATCTCATGATATGGGCACTGACGTCTCCAAGTTTTGGATGAGATCTCACCAGGCTGGGAGTAAAATCCCGCCCAACGTCAAGAGATCTCACAAACGTTGCAGGGTAATCTCGCCCAAGGTCCCTGCTGTCTCACGAGAATTGTTGAAATCTCGCCCGATCTCATTGTGACCTCAGGCGATGTGGAGTGAAATCTAGCCCCAACTCCGTGGGATTTCATGGGATTTGGAGTGCACTCTCAACCTCAGTCTCGTGAGATGATCCCAAGGATCACGTGAGGTCGGGATAGGACAGAGGTATCTTTCTTTTAGTTGCTCTGGGTTTGGTTGTGAGTTTAGTAGACAAGCTTCGTGGTTTGAATTCCATTTATTTTTTTTCATGAAGCATTCTCGTTTCAGGAAGATAAGATGCTTACAGATGTATGCGAGGAAGCCTAAGGAAGGTGCCACCTACTTAACTCTCAGATGCCACACTGTGGGGGAATGCATAATTCAACTACCATCTTGTGTCATGAAGAGAGAAGCGCTTTCTTGTTCTTTTAAAACATTGTATTGTTAGTCAACATAGAGTTCAACATTCGTTTTGGATCTGGGTTCCCTGGTTCCCTGTTTTCCTAGAACACCCAGTGCTCCATGCGATACATGCCCTCCTTAATACCCGCCAGTGGGTTAACTCATCCACCCACCCCTCCCCTCTAAAACTCTCCATTTCTTGGAGTCCGTACTCTCTCATGGTTCGTCTCCCGCTCCGATTTGCCCCCCTTCATTTTTCCCTTCCGTCACCTAATGCCCTCCATGCTATTCCTTATGTAAAACAAATCCGTGAAGCCCTATGATGTTGGCTTTCTCTGCTTGGCCAATTTCATTTAGCATGCTCTCCCCCAGCCCCATCGATGTTGATGCAAAAGTTGGGTATTCTTCTTCCTGATGGCTGAGTAATATTCCCTTTGCGAGAAGGAACACATCATCTTTCTCCATTCATCTGTTGAAGGGAATCTCGGCTCTTTCCATGGTTTGTCTGTTGTGGACGTTGCTGCTATGAACATTGGGGTGCATGTGGCCCTTCTTTTCACTACACCCGTGTCTTTGGACTAATACGCCATAGAGAAATTTCCTGAGTCCTAAGGTAGCTCTGTTTTTAATTTTCTGAGGAAGATCCACACTGTTTCCCAAAGCGGCTCTACCACCGTGCATTTCCAATGCAGGGTTCGATCCCAGGACCTTGTGATTTTGAGCTGGGCCGAACGCAGACACTTAAGCGACTGAGCCACGCCTGCGCCCCCCTTGCCCTTTGTTCTACCAAGATCTTCGGTTGCCATCAGAGGCCATTGTGCTGTCCCATATGTAGCCAGCACCCAGGGATGGGTGGCCAGTTCCTATCGTGCTCCCGTGCTAAGCAAGAGCTGACGTCCTAAGGGAAGTATGGCGCTCCTGTACCTGAGCACTTGGATCTTGGCCAGCTTAGTGCCGTGACAGCTAGCCGGCTTCCCTCCATCCCCTGGATGATTGAGATGTCTTCATTTTGAAGAACAGACCATCACCAGAAGGACAGCATTTTCCTGGAACTGGTCAGTGTAGAAACAAAATATTTCAAGGAATACGGCCCCGAGAAACAGTTCCTAATCCTTGGTCCTCAGGTGGCAGAACCAACAGGCTAGCCCTGAAACACTGCTAAATCTACCCCTGATGGAAAAGGGCAAAGAACACTCAGCACCCAAAGCATCCTTTCCCTTTATGGAGGAGGAAGACAGGCCTCTAGCTAAAGATTTCGTGGGGTGGCACATGGCAGTTTCCCTTAACCCAAGTCCACAGCTGATTCTTCTTCCCAAAAGTGCCAATCTGTTAGGAGAGTGTGCTAGTCACTATGTGTCCCATTTGTGGGTGACATGGGACTCTGGCACTCTTTGTCGTGTTTCCCAAGGCCTTGCCTGTCTGTCGAACAAGGGCTTCGGGCATCTTCATGGGCCAAGGGGTTGTGACTCACCTTTAGAGCACCCAGGGATTGGTGGTGAGTTCCCAGTCTGAACCTGTCCTAAGATAAGACAATCCGAGTTTACTGTTTGAAAGAAAAGTTTACCCTTCTGGCCCTGAGCACTTGGTAATTGGCCAGCTGAAGACGCACGGAGATGGGGGTCTAGCTTGCCCTACTGGCTCCTGGCTGTTTGAGATGCCTTCTTTCGCAAGATCAGATGGCTTGGGCACGGCCTACTATGCTCCAAGGCCTTTTCAGGGCAGAAATAGCTTTCTTCACGAGTAATGCTCCAAACACCCATTGGAAACATTTGATCCGCAGCTGAGAGTTGCAGACTGGTTCCCCTGAATCACTGCTACCTCAAGGCACTGATGGAAATGGCGGAAAACCTCCAATGTCAGAAGCTTCCCTCTCCTTGGGGAAAGCTGAAAAGATTGGGTGTAGGCATGGCCAGAGGATTTGGGAGGGAGCTCGCCTCCATTTCTGGGGCAAGGGGAGCTGAAGTTAGACACCTCACTCGCACATAACTTTCAGTCCCATTGGAAGTGTTGATCTTTGGTTTTCCTTGAAGCCATCCCACCCTCTTGCCGTTTTGGTAGCTACGTTGTATCACATGCAGTAATACTCTGGGTGGCATCTCACAAGCCGTGTGTCCACCAAACACCCAGGGTTGGTGGCAAGTTCCCATTGAGATCCCGGCCTAGGGGAGAGCAATGTGTCTGAGAGCCGAAAGGAAAGTTTCCCCTTCTGCCCCTGAGTGCTTGGATCTTGTCCTGATCTTTGAAATGCTGTGGTTGGCAGCCAGCTTGTCTCCCTCCCGTGGCTGCCAGAGATGCCTTCATTTGGAAGGGCAGACAGTTGACACATGTGCGGTATGTTCTGGGACCTCTTCATTCTAAAAGGAGCTCGTGCCAGGCATGCTCCTCCAATGGCTACTTCAAAATGCATCATCAGCTGGGAGAACCAGTCTGCTAACACTAAGGCGTTTCTGGTTATTTTTTGTCCCCCCTCCCCGTCACAGACGGAAAGGCAGCAGGAGTGCCATCCGATTCCAGAAGTTTTCCCGCTCTTTAGGAAGGAAGAAAGAAGGCCTCTTGCCTCTTTGGCTCCCAGGGGGAGGCCCTGGAGGTTTTCCATTGCCAAAGCCAACAGGCCTTTCCTATCCCGGAAACTAACAAATTTTGCTAGGTATTTTAGTCTCAGCATTTTTCTATCTCACCTCTAGGATACTCCGCATTGCCTCCCTGTACATGTGCATTCCTTTGAACGCTTTTTCGACCTAGGTTCTCCGGAACGGAATCATCTCACAGAGCCAGGGAGGGAGGTGCCATTGCTACGGCTCTACACACTTACCCAAGGCAGCCACACAACAAGCTGAAGGATAAGAGGGCCTTGGAACTCCCCAGGAATCCCTAGGCGCTGCTGTCAGGAAAATCACCTTCCAGTTGGAATGTGAACCAAGAGCTACATAGATAATCTGTGAGCCTACAGGAATGTATATAAGCAGGGCCATTTTAAGTGAGCTAAATCTGTAATGAGACATCTAATTTATTTCCCTTCCACAAGAAAGGAGACCTCTGGCCAAGCCTACGCACAGACATTCACTGCTTGCAAGCCTCCAATGCCTTAGGCCTCCTCAGGCCAACAGAGTTCTAAACAGCATTTCCAGGGGACTCTGTGGCCAACACGTCCCCACAGTCACGAAGGATCTTCCAGATCCTCTAGCTGAATCAACAGGATATTGCTCTGAGACACTGGAGCAGAAGGCCCACAGGGGGAACCTCGGGAGAAAAACAGCAAGAGGGTGGAGGTGGGTATGTTCTGGGCCAAATGTGTTTCTTACAGATGCGATGAGACATCCTGTTCTGATGGAGGTGACTAGGCCCATCTCCTCGCAACCCAATTTTTATTCCCAGGAATGAGAAACAACTGTGGGCTTGCGGAAAGGGAAACCATGGCCTAGACCTGGGAGCCCAGTCACCAAAAACTGCATTCTTCCTTCAGAATGAGAGGGAAATTTGGTGGCAGTGTCATTGTGGTGGTTGTGGAGGTTGCGGTTGTTGTTGTTTTGCCCTTCCCGTGAATGGATGGAGGCTGCAGTCTTTCAGCTATACTAATAGGTCTCCCAGCTGATGCTCAAGGTTTTGGATGCAAGCTTTGGTGCTATAGTCCTTGAAAGGGCACCTCCTCAACTCACCAGATGCCCCAGCATGCAGCATATGGGTTAACGTCCTGTTCCTCCAAAGGAGGGCATCTCAAGGTCAAGGAGAGAAGAGCCACCTTTCCTTACCTTTGGGCTACCAGATAAGGAGAGGCTGACTGAGCACATCGCTGTAGTAGGAACTCACGACCAGTCGTTGTGTGCTGGCTACCTGGGTAGAATGCCCTCCTCGCCGTGTGTAAACCACCTCTAAATTTAAAAAGAATCGGCAAGGGCATGGAAATGATTCCAGTGAAGAATGAAAGTTGATAATAAAATTCGGACTAGGATTCGTATGAGAATGAGGTGAGTCACTTCATTTCCTTTTACCCAAGAAATGAGGCCCAGTCCCTCTAAAAACCTGGGGCCAAGCCTACACAGAAACATTACTCCCAGGGCACTTGTAAATGTCTTAACCTCCGAGGTCACCATAGTTCTGAAAGCCCGTTCCAAGGGGCCACGTGCCCCAATCTCTCCCACGGTTACAAGGATTTAGCTGGACCTGCTTAAATAGAGGCTCTTACTCTGAGACACTGGATCTGAATGACGTCCAGGGCAAACGTATATTGAGAAAAGAGCGAAAGGTTGGAAAATGATGCATGGAAGGCTAAAGTTCTTTATTAGCGATGAGAATGCGATAATGTGAAGAAAGCCCAGTCAGCTGGCAAGCAGTCTGCTGCAGGGAAATGTTACACATTTCGGCTTGGGCCAAGGTCAACGTTCCTGCCCTGCACTTGGGGGCGCTGTCATTAAGAGGCCGGCATTCCTCCTTCAGAAAGTGGAGAATCTGACCTTGGTTTTGTTTTCTGTTTTTCAAAAGGCCCTTACCGTGCATGGATAGGCACAGAAGCAAATGAGGGTGACGGTTTTGTCCTCTTGGCTAATGCACATGGGTTCGAAAGCAGGCTTTTGGTGTAGTATTCCTTGAAAGGGCTCTTACTGTGCTGCTTCTGGTCTAATCTTCAGCATAATGGCATCTCAATCATCTAGGGCAGATCTATAAGCTGGCTACCATTTAGCAGGCTTATGCCCCTAGAGCTGAGAAGCAGCTCAGGAGCAATAGGGCAATCTTCCTTTAGGATATCAGACCCTGACACTCTCTCCTTCCACAGGACAAAGATGTGAACTTTCCAACAGTCCCTGGCTACTGCCTATGGGAGGAAAGGCCCCTGCCTCCTTGAATGTAAAACTAAACTTAGGAATTCCACAAGGTTTTGGAAATGTCTGGATGTATGGCCAAAAATCCACAGTTGAAAAGACAATGGGACAAGTCCACGAATGAGCGGTGTTACTTCATTTTCTTTGAGCCCAGAAATAAGGAGAGCTCCTTCTTAATACCCATGGCAGAGCTTATATATAAACCCCCTCCGTTGGGCAACTTCAAGTGCCTCGGGACTCCAAATGTTAACAGATCTTCTAAGAAAACAAATTTAAATACAACCAATTTAACCTAGAGCACAGTCTTAGGTTCAGGGGTAGAATTTAGCGATTTATCGGTTGCGTATAGCACCCAGTGCTAATTACAAGTACTCTCCTTAATGCCCATTTCCCGATTTCCCCATTCCTCACCCACCTTGCTTCCAGCAACCCTCACTTTGTTTCGGAGAGAAACGAATCTCTTACGGCTTGTCTTCCTCTCTAGTTTTGTCTTATTTGTTTTTTCCTTCCAATCCCTTAGGGTCATTGGTTTACTTTTTATTTTTTATTGTTTTTTTTTTTCAGTTTGACAGCATATAGAACATCCTAGAATTCCGTCGTAGTGCTCAACAATGATTCCTTAGTTGCCGATAATACTCAGTGATCATGCCAACACCTGCCCTTCTTACTACGCAACACCTGTGTCGTGCTGTTTAGCTACACTTTCAACAGGTGTGAGCCCTAGACTACAATTGCTGGTTCCTGTTCCAGTGAGATTTGGAAGAGATCACACGAGATTTGGAGGCAAAGCTCATCCGATGTCCATGACATCTCACGAGTTTTGGAGTGATTTCGCCCCCGATGTCCATGAGATCTCACCCGATGTCCAGGAAATCTCAAGAGATTGTAAGTAAAATCTCGACTGATGTCCATGAGATCTCACAATTTTTACAGTGAAGTCTCTCGCAGTAACCATGACATCTCACGAGATTTGGATGGAGGTCTCCAAGGTGTGATGAGATCTCACGAGATGTGGAGTAAAATCTCGCCCGATGGCCAGGAGATCTCACGAGATTTAGAGTGAAATCTCACTGCATATCCGTGAGATCTCACGAGAATGGCACTGAAGTCTCCCAGGTTTGGGTGAGATCTCATGAGACTTGGACTCCAGTCTCAACCATGGTCCAAGAGATCTCACGATTTGGATTGAAATCTCACCCAAGATCCATGAGATCTCACGAGATGTGGAGGAAAATCTCGCCTGAAGTCTATACCAACTCACGTGATTTGGAGGAAATTCTCGCCCGATGTCCATGACCTCTCATGAGATTCGGAGTAAAATCTCGCCCAATGACCATGAGATTTAGAGTGTCTCGAAAGATTTAGAGCTTCACGAAATTTAGTGTGAAATCTAACCTCTTGTCCATGAGATCTCAAGAGATTTGGACTGAGGTCTCCAAATTTGGAAAAGAGATCACGAGACTTGGAGTAAATCTCACCTGAATTCCAAGGGATCTCACAAGATTTAGAGAGAAATCTCACCAAAGATCCCTGATATCTCACGAGATTTGTACTGAAATCTCGCTCGATGTCATTGTGACCTCAGGAGAGTCGGAGTGAACTCTCACGTGATGTCCAGGGGATCTCATGAGATTTGGAGTAAACTCTCGGCCCATATATATGAGATCTCAAAAGTTTTAGATTGAAAGAACGCTCAATATCCATGAGATCTCACGAGATTGGCAGTGACATCTCCAGTGTATGGATGAGATCTCAGGAGACTTGGAGAAAAATCTTGCCCAAAGTGCAAGAGATCTCACGACATTTGGAGTGAAATCTCACCCGATGTCATTGAGACCTCATGAGATTTCGATTGAACTCTCACGCAATATCCATGAGATCTCACGAGATTGGGACGGAAGTCTCCAAGGTTTGGATGAGTTCTCACGAGACTTGGAGGAAAATATCCCCGAATTCCAAGAGATCTCATGAGAGTTGGAGTGAAATCTCGCCCAAGGTCCTTTTTATCTCACGAGAGTGTAGTGACATCTCGCCCGATATCATTGAGAACTCACGAGGTTTGAATGGATATTTCGCCCCAGTTCGCTGAAATTTGACGAGCTTTGTACTGAAATCTCGCCCAAGTCACTGTGACCTCGGGAGATTTGGAATGAAATCTCACCCGATGTCCATGAGATCTCACGAGAATTGGTGTGATGTCTTGTCCGATATCATGGAGACCTCACGAGATTTGGATTGAAATATCGCCCTATGTCCAGGAGATCTCAGGAGGTTTGCACTGAAGTCCCCAAGGTTTGGATTGGATCTCACGAAACTTGGAGAAAAATCTCGCTCGAATTCCAAGAGATCTCACAAAATTGAGAGTGAAATCTCGCCCAAGGTCCCTGATATCTCTCGAGATTTGGAGTGACATCTCGCCCGATGTCATTGTGACCAGAGGAGATTTGGAGTGAAATCTCGCCAAAGGTCCATTATCTCACGACATTTGGAGAGCTATCTTACCCGATGTCCATGAGATCTCTCAAGATTTGGAGGAAAATCTCGCCTGATATCCTGGAGATCTGACGAGATTTAGATTACATCTCCATCAATACTCATGAGAACTCACGAGATTGGCCCTGATATCGCCAAGGTTTGAATGAGATCTCACAAGACTTGGAGTAAAATCTCGCCCAAAGACCAAGAGACCTAATGAGAGTGGGAGTGAAATCTTGCCATTGTCCCAGATATCTCGCGAGATTTGTAATGAAATCTCACCCAATGTCATTGAGACCTCACGAAATTTGGCCTGAAATCTCGACCGAGGGACCTGATATCTCACGAGATTTCTTGCAATCTCGCCTGATGACATTAGTACCACAGGAGATTTGGAGTGAAGTCTCGCCCAACATCCATGAGATCTCATGAGATTTAGACTGAAATCTCCCATTAGATTTGCACCTATGTCTCCATGTTTTGAATGAGATCTCACAAGACCTGGAGTCAAATCTCACCCAAAGTCCAAGAGATCTCACGACATTGGGAGGCAAATCTCACCCAAAGTCCATGATATCTCAAGAGATTTGGAGTGAAATCTCGCCCGATGTCCCTGTGACCTCAAGGAGATTTGGAGTGAAATCTCGCCCTATGTCAATGAGATCCCAAGATATTTGGAGTGAAATCTCAGCCGATGTCCAGGCGATTTCACGAACTTTGGAGTAAATTCTCGCCTGAGGTCCATGAGGTCTCACGAAACATAGATTGAAATCTCGCTCAATACCCATGAAATCTCACGAGATTTCGACGGAAGTCTCCAAGGTCTGGATGAGATCTCACGAGACTTGGAGTAATATATCCCCAGTTCCAAGAGAGCTCACGAGAGTTGGAGTGAACTCTTGCCCAAACTACAAGAGATCTCACGAGAGTTGGAGTAAAATCTCAACCCAGGTGCCTGATATCTCAAGAGATTTATACTGAATTCTCGCCCGACGTCATTGGTACCTCATGAGATTTGGAGTGAAATATCACGCAAGGTCCCTGATATCTCACGAGATTTGGAGTGAATTCTCACCCACGGTCCCTGATATCTCACGAGATTTGTGCTGAAATCTCGCCTGATGTCATTGTGACCTCAGGAGAGTCGGAGTGAAATCTCACGTGATATCCAGGCTATCTCATGAGATTTGGAGTCAACTCTCGGCCCATATCTATGAGATATCAAAAGGTTTAGATTGAAAGAACGCTCAATATCCATGAGATGTCACGAGATTGGCACTGACGTCTCCAAGGTATGGATGAGATCTCAGGAGACTTGGAGTAAATTCTTGCCCAAAGTCCAAGATATCTCACGAGATTAGGAGTGAAATCTCACCCGATGTCAGTGAGACCTCACGAGATTTGGATTGAAATCTCGCCCAATGTCCATGAGATCTCACGAGATTTGGACTGAGGTCTGCATGTTTTGGATGAGATCTCACGAGATTTGGAGTAAAACTCACCCGATGTCCATGAGATCTCACGAGATTTCGATTGAAATCTCACGCAATATCCATGAGATCGCACGAGATTTGGACGGAAGTCTCCAGGGTTTGGATGAGCTCTCACGAGACTTGGAGGAAAATATCCCCGAATTCCAAGAGGTCTCACGAGAGTTGGAGTGAAATCTCGCCCATGTCCCTGATATCTCACGAGATTTGTAATGAAATCCCGCCCAATGTCATGAAGACCTCACGAGATTTGGACTGAAATCTCGACCGAGGGCCCTGATATCTCACGAGATTTCTTGCAATCTCGCCTGATGTCATTAGTACCACAGGAGATTTGGAGTGAAGTCTCGCCCAATAGCCATGAGATCTCATGGGATTTGGACTGAAATTTCACCCAAGGTCCCTGAGATCTCACGAGATTTGGTGTCAAAACTCGCCCGATATCCATGAGATCTCACGAGATTTGGAGTGAATACTCGCTCAATATCCATGAGATCTCATTAGATTGGCACTGACGTCTCCAAGTTTTGGAGGAGATCTCACGAGACCTGGAGTCAAATCTAACCCAAAGTCCAAGAGATCTCACGACATTGGGAGACAAATCTCACCCAAAATCCATGATATCTCTCGAGATTTGTAGTGAAATCTCGCCGATGTCCCTGTGACCTCAAGGAGATTTGGAGTGAAACCTCGCCCAATGTCCATGAGATCCCAAGATATTTGGAGTGAAATCTCAGCCGAAGTCCAGGCGATTTCACGAACTTTGGAGTAAATTCTCGCCTAGGGTCCATGAGGTCTCACGAAATATAGATTGAAATCTCGCTCTATATCCATGAGATCTCACGAGATTTCGACGGAATTCTCCAAGGTCTGGATGAGATCTCACGAGACTTGGAATAATATATCCCCAGTTCCAAGAGAGCTCACGAGAGTTGGAGTGAACTCTTGCCCAAACTACAAGAGATCTCACGAGAGTTGGAGGAAAATCTCAACCCAGGTGCCTGATATCTCAAGAGATTTATACTGAATTCTCGCCCGAGATCATTGGTACCTCAGGAGATTTGGAGTGAAATATCACGCAAGGTCCCTGATATCTCACGAGATTAGTGGTGAAATCTTGCCCAAGACCCCTGATAGCTCAAGATAATTATAGTGAAATCTCGCCCCATGTCATTGTGACCTCAAGAGATTTGGAGGGAAATCTCGCCCAATGCCCATGATCTCACGAAATTTGGAGAGAAATCTCACCCGATATCCATGAGATCCCACGAGATTTGGAGTAAAATCCCTCCTGATGTCATGAGATCTCACGAGATGTAGACTGATATTTCGCTCCATATCCATGATATCTCAAGAGATTGGGACTGAATCCTCCAAGGTTTGGATGAGATCTCCGAGACGTGGAATCAAATCTCGCTCGACGTCCAAGAGTCCTCATGAGAGCTGGAGTGAAATCTCGACCAAACTCCCTGCTGTCTCACGAGATTTGTAGTGAAATCTCACGCGATGGCATTGAGACCTCAGGAGATTTGGATTGAAATCACGCCCAAGGTCCCCGAATATTACGAGATATGTAGTGAAATCTCGCCAGAATACATTGTGACCTCAGGAGATGGGAGTGAAATCTCGCCCAATGTCCATGAGATCTCACGAGATTTGGAGGGAAATCTCGCCCGATATCCATGAGATCACACGAGATTGAGATGGAAAACTCGCTCATATCCATGAGAACTCACGAGGTTGGCATTGACGTCTCCAAGGTTAGGATGAGACTTCACGGGATGGCAGTAATATCTCGCCCAAAGACCATGAGACCTCACGAGAGTTGGAGTGAAATCTCACCCAAGGTCCCTGATATCTCAAGACATTTGGAATGAATCTCCCCCGATGTCATTGAGATCTCACGAGATTTGGATAGAAATCTCGCCCAAGGTTGCTGCTATCTCCCGAGATCTGTAGTGAAATCTCGCCCGAACTCATTGGGACCGCAGGAGATTTGGAGTGAAATCTAGCCCAATATCCATGAGCTGTCATGAGATTCGGAGGGAAATCTCAATCGAAGTCCATGCGGTCTCAGGAGATTTGGTGTCCAATCTCGCCCGATTTCCATGAGATCTCACGACACTTAGATTGAAACCTCGCCCAGGATCCCTGATACCTCACGAGATTTGGAGTGAACTCTCACCCGATATTCGTGAGGACTCACGAGATTGGGAGTAATCTCGCCTGACGTCCCTGAGTTCTCAGAAGATATAGACTGAATGCTCGCTCCATATCCGGAGGTCTCACGAGATTTGGAATGAGGTCTCCAAGGATTGGATGAGATCTCACGAGACTCGGAGTAAAATATCCACGGAATTCGCAGAGATCTCACGAGATTTGGAGTGGAATCTCGCCCTAGGTCCCTTTTATCTCACGAGAGTTTAGTGGACTGTCGCCCAATGTCATTGAGACGTCCCAATATTTGGATTGAAATCTCGCCTGAGGTCGCTGATATCTCCAGAGATTTGTGGTGAAATCTCGCCCAATGTGATGGTGACCTCAGGAGATTTGGAGTGAAATCTCGACCAATATCCATGAGATCTCAAGAGATTTGGACTGAGGTCTGCAAGTTTTGGATGAGATCTCACGAGATTCGGAAAAAAATCTCCCCCGATGCCCATGCGATCTCGCGGGATGTTGATTGAAATCTCGCTCAATATCCATGAGATCTCACGAGATTTTGACTAAAGTCTCCAAGGCTTGGATGAGATCTCACGAGACTTGGAGTAAAATATTCTAGAATTCCAAGAGATCTCACGATAGATGGAGTGAAATCTCGCCCAATGTCCATGAGATCTCAAGAGATTTGGACTGTGGTCTGCAAGTTTTGGATGAGATCTCACGAGATTCGGAAAAAAATCTCACCCGATGCCCATGCGATCTCGCGGGATTTCGATTGAAATCTCGCTCAATATCCATGAGATCTCACGAGATTTTGACTAAAGTCTCCAAGGCTTGGATGAGATCTCACGAGACTTGGAGTAAAATATTGTAGAATTCCAAGAGATCTCACGATAGTTGGAGTGAAATCTCGCCCAAGGTCCCTGATATCTCACGAGATTTGGAGTGACATTTCGCCCGTGTCATTGATACCTCATGAGATTGGATTGAACTCTCGCCCAAAGTCCATGACATTTCATGAGATTTGGACTGAGGTCTGCAGGGATAGGATGAGATCGCTCGAGATTTGGAGTAAAATCTCGCCCGATGTCCATGAGATCTCACAAGATTGAGATGGAAATCTCGCTCAATATGCATGAGATCTCATGAGATGGGCACTGACGTCTCCAAGTTTTGGATGAGATCTCACCAGGCTGGGAGTAAAATCCCGCCCAACGTCAAGAGATCTCCCAAGCATTGCAGGGTAATCTCGCCCAAGGTCCCTGCTGTCTCACGAGAATTGTTGAAATCTCGCCCGATCTCATTGTGACCTCAGGCGATGTGGAGTGAAATCTAGCCCCAATTCCATGAGATTTCATGGGATTTGGAGTGCAATCTCAACCTCAGTCTCGTGAGATGATCGCAAGGCTCACGTGAGGTCAGGATAGGACAGAGGTATCTTTCTTTTAGTTGCTCTGGGGTTGTGAGTTTAGTAGACAACCTTCGTGTTGTGAATTCCTTTTTTTTTCATGAAGCATTCTCGTTTCAGGAAGATAAGATGCTTACAGATGTATGCGAGGAAGCCTAACTTAACCTACTTAACTCTCAGTTATCACACTGTGGGGGAATGCATATTTCAACTACCATCTGGTTTCATGAAGAGAGAAGTGCTTTCTTCTTCTTTTAAGAAATTGTATTGTTAGTCAATATGCAGTACAACATTCGTTTTGGATCTGGGTTCCCTGGTTCCTTGGATTCCTAGAACACCCAGTGCTCCATGCGATACATGCCCTCCTTAATACCCGCCAGTGGGTTAACTCATCCATCCACACCTCCCCTCTAAAACTCTCCATTTCTTGGAGTCCGTACTCTCTCATGGATCGTCTCCCGCTCCGATTTGCCCCCCTTCATTTTTCCCTCCCGTCACCTAATGCCCTCAATGCTATTCCTTATGTAACACAAATCCGTGAAGCCCTATGCTATTGGCTTTCTCTGCTTGGCCAATTTGATTTACCATGCTCTCCCCCAGCGCCATCGATGTTGATGCAAATGTTGGGTATTCATTTTTCTGATGGCTGAGGAATATTCCCTTTGAGAGAAGGAACACATCATCTTTCTCCATTCATCTGTTGAAGGGAATCTCATCTCTTTCCACGGTTTGTCTTTGGTGGACTTTGGTGCTAGGAACCTTGGGGTGCATGTGGCCCTTCTTTTCACTACACACGTGTCTTTAGGCTAATACGCCATAGAGCAATTTCCTGGGTCATAATAAGGTAGCTCTGTTTTTAATTTTCTGAGGAAGCTCCACACTGTTTCCCAAAGCGGCTCTACCAACGTGCATTTCCAATGCAGGGTTCGATCCCAGGACCTTGTGATCATGAGCTGGGCCGAACGCAGACACTTAAGCGACTGAGTCACGCAGGCTCCCCCCTTGCCCTTTGTTCTACCCAGATCTTGGGTCGCCATCAGAGGCCATTGTGCTGTCCCACACGTAGCCAGTACCCAGGGATGGGTGGCCAGTTCCAAACGTGCTCCCGTGCTAAGCAAGCGCTGACGTCCTAAGGGAAGTATGGCGCTCCTGTTCCTGAGCACTTGGATCTTGGCCAGCTTAATGCCGTGACGGCTAGCCGGCTTCCCTCCATCCCCTGGATGATTGAGATGTCTTCATTTTGAAGAACAGACCATCACCAAAAGGACAGCATTTTCCTGGAGCTGGTCAGGGCAGAAACAAACTTTTTCAAGGAATACGGCCCCGAGAAACAGTTCCCAATCCTTGGTCGTCAGGTGGCAGAACCAACAGGCTAGCCCTGAATCACTGCTACATCTACCCACTGATGGAAAAGGGCCAATAACAGTCAGCACCCAAAGCATCCGTTCCCTTTATGGAGGAGGAAGCCAGGCCTCTAGCTAAAGCTTTCCTGCGGTGGCACATGGCAGTTTCCCTTAACCCAAGTCCACAGCTGATTCTTCTTCCCAAAACTGCCAACCTGTTCGGGGAGTGTGCTAGTCACTATGTGTCTCATTTGCGGTTGACATGGGACTCTGGCACTCTTTGTAGTGTTTCCCATGGCCTTGCCTGTCTGTCGAACAAGGGCTTCGGGCAACTTCATGGGCCAAGGTGTCTGTGACTCACCTTTAGAGCACCCAGGGATTGGTGGTGAGTTCCCAGTCTGAACCTGTCCTAAGATAAGACAATCCGAGTTTACTGTTTGAAAGAAAAGTTTACCCTTCTGGCCCTGAGCACTTGGTAATTGGCCAGCTGAAGACACACGGAGATGGGGGTCTAGCTTGCCCTACTGGCTCCTGGCTGTTTGAGATGCCTTCTTTCTCAAGATCACATGGCCTGGGCACGGCCTACTATGCTCTAGGGTCTGTTCAGGGCAGAAATAGCGTTCTTCAAGGAAGAATGCTCCAAACACCCATTCGAAACATTTGATCTGCAGCTGGGAGTTGCAGCCTGGTTCCCCTGAATCACTGCTGCCTCCAGGCACTGATGGAAATGGCGGAAAACCTCCAATGTCAGAAGCTTCCCTCTCCTTGGGGAAAGCTGAAAAGATTGGGTGTAGGCACGGCCAGAGGATTTGGGAGGGAGCTCGCCTCCATTTCTGGGGCAAGGGGAGCTGAAGTTAGTCACCTCACTCCCACATAACTTTCATTCCCTTTGGAAGTGTTGATCTTTGGTTTTCCTTGAAGCCATCCCATCCTCTTGCCGTTTTGGTAGCTATGTTGTTTCACTGGGAGGAATACTCTGGGTGGCATCTCACAAGCCGTGTGTCCACCAAACACCCAGGGTTGGTGGCAAGTTCCCATTGAGACCCCGGCCTAGGGGAGAGCAATGTGTCTGAGAGCCGAAAGGAAAGTTTCCGCTTCTGCCCCTGAGTGCTTGGATCTTGTCCTTATCTTTGAAATGCTGTGGTTGGGAGCCAGCTTGTCTCCCACCCCTGGCTGCCAGAGATGCCTTCGTTCGGAAGGGCAGACAGTTGACACAGGTGCGGTATGCAACGGGACCTCTTCATTCTAAAAGGAACTCGTGCCAGGAATGCTCCTCCAATGGCTACTTCCAAAGGCCTCATCAGCTGGGAGAACCAGTCTGCTAACACTAAAGTGTTTCTGGTTATTTTGTGTCCCCCCTCCCCACCACAGACGGAAAGGCAGCAGGAGAGACATCTGATTCCAGAAGCTTTCCCGCTCTTTAGGAAGGAGGAATGAAGGCCTCTTGCTTCTTTGGCTCCCAGGGGGAGGCCCTGGAGTTTTCCCATTGCCAAAGCCAACAGGCCTCTCCTATGCCGGAAACTAACAGATTTTGCTAGGTATTTTAATCTCAACATTGTTCTATTATCAAGTCTAGGAATGTCCGCGTTGCCTCACTGTCTGTTTCCATTCCTTTGAACGCTTTTTCGAACTAGGTTCTCCAGAACGGAAGCATCTCACAGAGCCAGGGAGGGAGGTGCCTTTGCTACCGCCCTACACACTTACCCAAGGCAGCCACACAACAAGCTGAGGGATAAGAGGGCCATGGAACTCTCCAGGAATCCCTAGGCGCTGCTGTGAGGAAAAGCACCTTCCAGTTGGAATGTGAACCAAGTGCTACGTAGACAATCTGCGAGCCTACAGGAATGTATATAAGCAGGACCATTTTCAGTGAGCTCAATATGTAATGAGACATCGAATTTATTCCCCTTCCGCAAGAAATGAGTCCTCTGGCCAAGCCTACGCACAGACATTCACTGCTTGCAAGCCTCCAATGCCTTAGGCCTCCTCAGGCCAACAGAGTTCTGAACAGCCTTTCCAGGGGACTCTGTGGCCAACACGTGCCCACAGTCACGAAGAATCTTCCAGATCCTCTAGCTGAAAGAACAGGTTATTGCTCTGAGACACGGGAGCAGAAGGCCCACAGGGGGAACCTCGGCAGAAAAAGAGCAAGAGGGTGGAAGTGGGTATATGCTGGGCCAAATGTGTTTCTTAGAGATGCGATGAGACAACCTGTTCTGA
>NW_027397231.1:121306-124219 GCF_003265705.2 Callorhinus ursinus | reverse complement strand
CTTTCAAGAGTTACCCTGAATGTAATGGGCTCAATGCCCCAATCAAAAGACACAGACTATCAGATTGGATTAAAAAAACAAGACCCATCAATATGCTGTCTGCAAGAGACTCATTTTAGACCCAAACACACCCCCAGATTGAAAGTGAGGGGGTGGAAAACCATTTACCATGCTAATGGACACCAAAAGAAAGCTGGGGCAGCAATCCTTATATCAGACAAATTAGACTTTAAAACAAAGACTGTAATAAGAGATGAGGAAGGACACTATATCCTACTTAAAGGGTCTATCCAACAAGAAGATCTAACAATTGTAAATATCTATGCCCCTAACATGGGAGCAGCCAATTACATAAGCCAATTAATAACAAAAGCAAAGAAACACATGGACAACAATACAATACTAGTGGGGGACTTCAACACCCCCCTGACTGAAAAGGACAGGTCATCTAAGCAAAAGATCAACAAGGAAATAAAGATTTTAAATGACACACTGGACCAAATGTACTTCACAGACATATTCAGAACATCCCATCCCAAAGCAATGGAATACACATTCTTCTCTAGTGCCCATGGAACATTCTCCAGAATTGATCACATCCTAGGTCACAAATCAGGTCTCAACCGGTATCAAAAGATTGGGATTATTCCCTGCATATTTTCAGACCACAATGCTTTGAAACTAGAACTCAATCACAAGAGGAAAGTCGGAAAGAAAACACATACATGGAGACTAAAGAGCATCCTACTAAAGAATGAATGGGTCAACCAGGAAATTAGAGAAGAATTTTAAAAAATTCATGGAAACCAATGAAAATGAAAACACAACTGTTCAAAATCTTTGGGACACAGCAAAGGCAGTCCTGAGAGGAAAGTATATAGCAATACAAGCCTTTCTCAAGAAACAAGAAAGGTCTCAAATACACAACCTAACCCTACACCTAAAGGAGCTAGAGAGAAAACAGCAAATAAAGCCTAAACCCAGCAGGAGAAGAGAAATAATAAAGATCAGAGCAGAAATCAATGAATAGAAATCCAAAGAACAGTAGAACAGATCAACAAAACTAGGAGCTGGTTCTTTGAAAGAATTAACAAGATTGATAAACCCCTGGCCAGACTGATCGAAAAGAAAAGAGAAATGACCCAAATCAACAAAATCATGAATGAAAGAGGAGAGATCACAACCAACACCAAAGAAATACAAACGATTATGAGAACATATTATGAGCAACTCTATGCCAGCAAATTAGATAACCTGGAAGAAATGGATACATTCCTAGAGATGTATCAACTACCAAAATTGAACCAGGAAGAAATAGAAAACCTGAAGAGACCTATAACCCCTAAGGAAATTGAAGTAGTCATCAAAAATCTCCCAACAAACAAAAGCCCAGGGCCAGATGGCTTCCCGGGGAAGTCTACCAAACATTTAAAGAAGAATTAATACCTATTCTCCTGAAGCTGTTCCAAAAAATAGAAATGGAAGGAAAACTTCCAAACTCATTTTAGGAGGCCACCATTACCTTGATCCCCAAACCAGACAAAGACCCCATCAAAAAGGAGAATTACAAACCAATATCCTTGATGAACATGGATGCAAAAATTCTCACCAATATGCTAGCCAATAGGATCCAACAGTACATTAAAGGATTATTCACCATGACCAAGTGGGATTTATCCCTAGGTTGCAAGGTTGGTTCAACATCCGTAAATCAATCAACGTGATACAATACATTAACAAAAGAAAGAACAAGAATCATGATCCTCTCAATAGATGCAGAAAAAGCATTTGACAAAGTACAGCATCCTTTCTTGGTCAAAACTCTTCAGAGTGTAGGGATAGAGGGTACATACCTCAATATCATAAAAGCCATCTATGAAAAACCTACAGCGAATATCATTCTCAATGGGGAAAAGCTGAGTGCTTTTCCCCTAAGGTCAGGAACATGGCAGGGATGTCCACTATCACCACTGCTATTCAACATAGTATTAGAAGTCCTAGCCACAGCAATCAGACAACCAAAAGAAATCAAAGGTATCCAAATCGGCAAAGAGGAAGTCAAACTCTCACTCTTTGCAGATGATATGATAATGTATGTGGAAAACCCAAACGACTCCCCCCCAAAACTGCTAGAACTCATACAGGAACTCAGGAAGTAGCAGGATATAAAATCAATGCACAGAAATCAGTGGCATTCCTATACACCAACAACAAGACAGAAGAGAGAGAAATTAAGGAGTCAATCCCATTTACAAATGCACCCAAAACCATAATATACCTAGGAATAAATCTAACCAAAGAGGCAAAGCATCTGTACTCAGAAAACTATAAAATACTCATGAAAGAAATTGAAGAAGACACAAAGAAATGGAAAAACGTTCCATGCTCATGGATTGGAAGAACCAACATTGTGAAGATGTCCATGCTACCTAGAGCAATCTACACATTCAAAGCAATCCCCATCAAAATACCATCCACTTTTTTCAAAGAAATGGAACAAATAATCCTAAAATGTGTATAGAACCAGAAGAGACCCCAAATAGCCAGAGGAATATTGAAAAAGAAAAGCAAAGCGGGCAGCATCACAATTCCAGACTTCCAGCTCTATTACAAAGCTGTAATCATCAAGACATTATGGTACTGGCACAAAACAGACACATAGATCAATGGAACAGAATCGAGAGCCCAGAAATGGACCCTCAACTCTACGGTCAACTTATTTTTGACAAAGCAGGAAAGAATGTCCAATGGAAAAAAGGCAGTCTCTTCCACAAATGGTGTTGGGAAAATTGGACAGCCACATGCAGAAGAATGAGCCTGGACCATTTCCTTACACCACACACAAAAATAGACTCCAAATGGTTGAAAGACCTAAACGTGAGACAGGAGTCCATCAAAATCCTAAAGGAGAAC
>NW_027397231.1:101323-121206 GCF_003265705.2 Callorhinus ursinus | reverse complement strand
CACATGCAGAAGAATGAAACTGGACCATTTCCTTACACCACACACAAGAATAGACTCCAAATGGTTGAAAGACCTAAACGTGAGACAGGAGTCCATCCAAATCCTAAAGGAGAACACAGGCAGCAACCTCTTCCACCTCAGCAGCTGCAACTTTTTCCTAGAAACATCGCCAAAGGCAAGGGAAGCAAGGGCAAAAATGAACTATTGGGATTTCATCAAGATAAAAAGCTTTTGCACAGCAAAAGAAACAGTCCACAAAACCAAGAGACAGCCGACAGAATGGGAGAAGATATTTGCAAATGACATATCAGATAAAGGGCTAGTATCCAAAATCTATAAAGAACTTATCAAACTCAACACCCGAAGAACAAATAATCCAATCAAGAAATGGGCAGAAGACATGAACAGACATTTTTCCAAAGAAGACATCTAAATGGCCAAGAGACACATGAAAAAGTGCTCAACATTGCTCGGCATCAGGGAAATCCAAACCAAAACCTCCATGAAATACCACCTCACACCAGTCAGAATGGCTAAAATTAACAAGTCAGGAAACGACAGATGTTGGCGGGGATGCGGAGAAAGGGGAACCCTCCTACACGGTTGGTGGGCATGCAAGTTGGTGCAACCGCTCTGTAAAACAGTATGGAGGTTCCTCAAACAGTTGAAAATAGAGCTACCATATGATCCAGCAATTGCACTACTGGGCATTTACCACAAAGATACAAATGTAGGGATCCGAAGGGGTACGTGCACCCTGATGTTTATAGCAGCAATGTCCACAATAGCCAAACTGTGGAAGGAGCCAAGATGTCCATTGGCAGATGAATGGATAAAGAAGAGGTGGTATATATACACAATGGAATATTATGCGGCCATCAAAAGGAATGAGATCTTGCCATTTTCAATGACGTGGATGGAACTGGAGGGTGTTATGGTGAGTGAAATAAGTCAGTCAGAAAAATACATGTATCATATGACTTCACTGATATGAGGAATTCTTCATCTCAGAAAACAAACTGATGGTGCTTGAGTGTTGGGGGGTTGGGAGGGATGGGGTGGCTGGGTGATAGACATTGGGGAGGGTATGTGCTATGGTGAGCACTGTGAGTTGTGTAAGACTGTTGAATCACAGATCTGTACCTCTGAAACAAATAATGCAATATATGTTAAGAAAAAAAAAAGAAGAAGAAGAAGATAGCAGGAGGGGAAGAATGAAGGGGAGCTAGTCAGAGGGGGAGACAAACCATTAGAGATGATGCACTCTGAAAAACAAACTGAGGGTTCTAGAGGGGAGGAGGGTGGGGGATGGGTTAGCCTGGTGATGGGTATTAAAGAGGGCACATTCTGCATGGAGCATTGGGTGTTATGCACAAACAATGAATCATGGAACACTACACCTAAAACTAATGATGTAATATATGGTGATTAACATAACAATAAAAAAATTTTAAAAATATTGCAAGGTGCATTGAGTTCTCTTAACACCTGAGTTAAGAGTGTAGTCTTAGAAATTTGTTTTAAAATTTGTAAAGTATAGAGGTTTTTTAAAATATTCATTGTTGTTATTGATTTTAACTTAAATTTTAGTCAGATATTTTGTCTAAATATTATAAAATTTTTATAATATGTTGTCTTCTTTTACCATCAATATGACTGAAATAAGAGCTAGGATCCCAGTTCTACTCACCTACATTTTAAACAATGGTCATAAAGTTATATTGCATATAAGAGAGCTATGAAGACCCTAGTTATTGCCCAACTATCTACTACCACTACCAAAAAGTAGGATGTCACTGAGCTGAACCTAGATATTATTGTCGAACCTCTCCTTCTAGACAGTCTTTGGTTATGATATCCTAGCATCCCTTGAGACTAAACCAATGAAGATGTATAAGAGAAAATAAGGTACCAAATTTCAAAAATATCCACCCAGTTATTAACACTATACATCACACTGGTGATCTAGATCTCTTACTTTTTAGGGTCATCAGAATTTCCTGTAGGCTTACAACGAATAAGGTTTGAGCCAATGGTAAACTAACCTCTTTCTATCTCATTCTGCTTCTTCAGGTGAATATACTTATGTAAATAGGTGCACTGTTATTTTAAGATTATTTTCCATTTATTTAATCAATTGATTTTGGCCATATATAGGGAGATAACATCATGATAGAAAAATCCGTACTTTTGCACACTTGTGTTCCAATACATGATAATGGCTTCCAGATGCAATGATTCTATAATCACTGGAGAAGAAATTCTTTGGAAAAACTCTGTGGGTTCTAACCTTTTTAGAGGCATGGGCTGGAGAACTACAGGTCTTCTATGTTATCCGTATTTACTATTATGCTCAGTAAGATAGTTGAATTGTGTCCATTTTTATTCTCTTATTTCAGGTAAGGTCAAAAATTGGCTATTGTCCACAGTTTGATGCTTTGCTGGATTACATGACTGCTCGGGAAATTTTGGTCATGTATGCCAGGTTGTGGGGTGTTCCTGAGACCCAGATTACACAATATGTGAATCAACTATTGCAATCACTAAATCTGGAACCCTATGCTGACAAGTTTATTTATACTTACAGGTGAGATATTATACTGGTGCTCTCATTGCGCTAATATTGATCAGTCTCTTGTGTTTCTGCTCTTTGGAATGGGTGCCTACTGTTTAACCAAAGTTCCACTGACAAACAGAGGCAACAACTATGAAGCAATCTCATGCCCTGCCAGTGTTTAGATGCCAGCAGTAAAGCAGACCTGGACAGTATCATATCTTCCCTTTGCAGAGATGGAACTCAAAATCTTGGTGTTATTAGAATTGTAGCCATTGAATTACAAAAGAGACTATTTTTCTACCTCTATAGTTCTGTGTCTCTCAGATAAAAAAAAAAGTAAGATTCTTTGTATTAGCCTGGCCACTATGTTGCTTATGTATCTAGGAATCCCAAGAAATCTCAAGAATAATATAAATTTCACTGATGACATGGCTAAAATTGATTTTGTAAACAAAAGTCACTTTTCTACATTTCAAATGAAAATGATTTGATTTATTGCAGGTGTTTTTGGGTCTGGTGCCTTGGTTGAGCTGCATGTAATCAGCATTTTTAGTACTTCTGCTTGTTCCCTGACTCAGCATTTTGGAAATACGCAAATTGTTTTCTGTAAAAGATGACATGTATTAAATAGATGTTTGATGTATTAAATTACTGTAATGTAATTTAATCTCTGCTTCTTCTTTCTTGACCATGAAGTGGAGGAAACAAACGTAGACTGAGTAATGCCATTGCCCTAATGGGAAAGCCCTCAGTCATCTTCCTGGATGAGCCATCAACTGGCATGGACCCAGGGGCCCGGCGCCTGCTTTGGAACACAGTAACAAGGGCACGTGAAAGTGGCAAAGTCATCATCATTACCTCTCACAGGTGTGGTTTATTGGGAGGCTTGATTAAGGGTTGGAAGTGTTTTCATGGCTATGGGAGAGCAGTATTTGGGGCTTGCAATATAGGACAGTAAACGAGCCTAAGTATGAGCTCCTCCTGAATCCTAGTGAAAGGAATGGCCAAGAATTCTCACTGAGAGGAGAGGGCAGAAAATTTATGATCTGTTCCATTTGAGAATTTGGTTCTCAACTACTTTGAACTTGAAAGTATCTCCACTTTCCATGATGTTGATGATGGGCAAATGCGACTTCCATTTTAAAGAGTTACAAAATACTAGAAAGTTGAACTACAGAATATCTTCCAAAGGAGGTCTTTTCAGCCTTACATCATTCTGGTGTCTTGTTTTGCTAGTATGGAGGAATGTGATGCCCTCTGTACCAGGCTGGCCATCATGGTGAAGGGAAAATTCATTTGCCTGGGCAGCCCTCAGCACCTCAAGAACAAGTTTGGCAATGTTTACATCCTGAAGGCTAAGTTCAAGATGGATACAGATGAGAAAGAATTAGAGAATTTTAAAAAATATATTGCAACGGTTTTCCCAGGTAAATTAGATTGGTTAGGCTAACTTCGTTAGAGATGTATTAAATCATATTAGTTGTTCTCACCACCCAGATAGCATGTGTCTCCAATAACTATTTCTTGTGAGGTATTGATATTTATTGATCTTCCATAATTGAGATCCTTTTTATTTTTTAAAAATTTTAAAATTATTTTTAGAGAGAGTGCAAAAGCCAGGGCAGGGAGGGATAGAGAGAGAGAGAGAGAATCTTAAGCAGGCCCTCACGCTGAGTGTGGAGCCCATTGTGGGGCTCGATCTCACAACCTGAGCCAAAATTATGAGTTGGATGCTTAACAAACTGAGCCATCCAGGTGCCCTTGGAGATCCTTTTTAATATTTGTTCTTATAAAATCCTTGTGCCTGGTTGTGTTAAGAAGTTTTCACAGAAAGAAATCCACAAACAAACAGAAATACAGTTGACCCTTGAACGACATGGAATTGAATGACATGGGTCAACTTATACATGGATTTTTTTTTTTTGGTAAGTACAGTACTGTAAATGAATTTTCTCTTCCTTATAATTTTCTTCATACCATTTTCTTTTCTCTAGCTTACTGTATTGTAATAATACAGCATATAATACATATAACATATATAATATATGTTAATCAGCTGTCAGTAAGACTTCTGGTCAACAGTAGGCTATCAGTAGTTAAGTTTGGAGGGAGTTGAAAGTTATATAGTACTCCCTGTATTGCTCAAAGATCAATAGTATTCACCAACCTTTTGTATATTAACTAGTAGGGCAGTTGTAGATTAGGACTATCTGTATGATTTATATATCTAAAGTCATATGTTTGAACATAATTCTCAATTATTTGCACATATAATCTGTATAAGTCTGCTAGGGCTACTATAATAAAATACCACAGACTAGGGGGCTTAAACAACAGATATTTATTTTCTCACAGTTCCTTGGCTAGAAGTCCAATATCAAGGTTTCAGCAGGTCTGGTTTCCCCTGAGGCCTCTCTCTTTGGCTTACTGATGGCTGCCTTCTTGCTGTGTCCTCACACAGCCTTAATTCTGTGTGCACATCCCTGGTGTCTCTTCCTCTTCTTATAAGGACACCAGTTGTAGTGGATTGAGGCCCCATCCTTACAACCTCATTTAACATTAATTACCTCCTTAAAGGCCCTTTGTCCAAACACAATCACATTTGGGATTAGGACTTTAACATATGAATTTGGGGGGATACAATTCAGTCCATAATATCATTCATCAAAACTTTAAAGGTTTTTTTTTTCCTTGCACTAATAATGTAACTCTGGTCTCTTTCTGTCAGAGCCAGGATATGGAATTGAGATTCAAATAAGAATCAGTAAGCTTTTCTCTCCTTTCAAAAGTAGCATGCTTCTACATGCTAAATTCAGTAAGCATCTCTCTGCCTATATGGTACAATACCAGAGAAAGCAACTATTTTTTTCTGTCCTTTACTTCTCTTTCCTAAATATAAAGCAGGGACATGTCAAGACTTAATAATTCTGATTTTTACCTTAGTTTCCACCCTGCTATGCTGAGCAAAATATCATAGAAGTCTATTTTGTATCAGGCAGGGGAGTCAGACTTCTAAACAATAGAAAATAGCATGATGGATTATGCAATAAGAATGGAGATCAGAAAGTAGAAAGAAATGGATTGTAGTGTACATGTGGAGAACATAGGTGTGGGAAATAGACTTTCTTTAGTGCATAGTCCATTAGGAAGTTCAATATTCACTTATGCATTCATTTGGCAAATATTTCTGAGTACTTGTATCAGAGTTCTAATTGATGTGGTCCCTAAATCACCACAAAGAAAAGCTGTGACTAGAAAAATCTCACTTTGTGCTACCCTAGCAACTTGCTCTACTTAAAGAAGGGACACTAAACACTGACCCAAAAGCTATCCCCAAGGATGTGGACACAAGAACTTTAATGGGAATGTGGGTTTGAGACACTTTTTCACCTGTCAGGTGGTTGTTGCCCCATTCTTCCTCACATTATTTTGAGCAAATAGCTATTCAAATATGACAGAACTGAAAAGGAACCGACATGGAACTCGTATGTAAATATTAGCCTTTAAAAAGATTAAATAAATATTACAAGCAAAGATAGCTAGAATGTCCACTTCTATAATGGGCTTACCAAAGGAATGATAAATATTTAGAATAAATGGTTGCATGAAAAGAAAATACTAAATCACAATAAGAAGGCTAAGAAATTAGATGACTAGACAACAAAAAGATATAGAAAGACAACTGACAGCATTTTTTAAAGTAAACAATTCAGTGGTGTCTGGGTGGTTCAGTCGATTAAGTGTCTGCTTTCATATGGTCATGATCTCAGGGTCCTGGGATGGAGCCACACATCGGGCTCCCTGTTCAGTGGGGAGTCTGCTTCTCCCTCTCCCTCTACCCCTCCCCCCGCTTTGCACCTCTCTCTCGCTCTCTCTTTTTCAAATAAATAAATAAATAAAATCTTTAAAAAAATAAAGTAAGCCCTTCAAAAAATAATTAAGTACCAGGAACAAATAGACAGTATAGGAATTATAAGGGAAATGGAGATTGGATTGGAGAAAAAGAGGAAAACATTAAACAAAAAGATAAACAATCATTTGAGAGAAAGTAAGAAAGAAGGAAGGGAATGTTAATACAACACAATCATAAAAATAGTCTACAAAGAAAAAATGTCACAGAATGGAATAAATACTAAATACTATCAAGAAAATTTCCTAAAATAAAAGAAAACAAAACCTAACTGAAAAGGCAAATGACACCTCCCCAAAAAACTGACCTCAAATCATTAATGCCAATGAATATTCTAATATAACTATTGCACTTTAATAATAAAGCAAGGGTGAAACTTTGGCTTTGCAGACAAAAAGACATATCTAAAGGAAATAAAATCAGATTGAGCACATGCAGATCAACTAAGAAATGGTTGGAGAAGCTTCTGCATAAGAACTAATGGACATTGAATAAATGTAACTGTAGAACTAGGGCTAAATGCAGGGTATTTGTGTGATAAAATATCACATACTTGGTATATATTTTAGACATACATGTATAATACAATTATCAAAAACAGGGAAAGAAGGCAAAGAATATATGGAAAGTTAAATATGATTATTGACTATATATTACGTATTAGCTGTTAATGATAGAACATTGCTTTAAATTGCATGTCGGTAGAGGGAACTAAGAGATTACTAGCACAGAGAATGCTGTTCATAAATGGAACCAAAAGAGTATCTCAAAAAGATGGGATTATGGACATTAGTATAAAGATATTAATATGAAGTTGTTCATTAGAACAAAAATACAAACCTTTGTATATTACAAATATAACAGGAAGTAGAAACAACCACCATACTGGGAGTGTTTGTGCATGCGTGTGTGTGTGTGTGTGTGTGTGTGTGTTCATTTATGTGTGTACATAGATCTATGCATTTCCATTTCCATGTACATATAGAACAAGATAGGGGAACTGCTACAGAACATATTGGTACTATCAATCAATCAATAAATTAAAAGGCTTAGCTCCAACTAAATGAAAAAGTATTTTTTCAGATTGACTAACAAGCAAATTCCAACTCTCTGCTGTATATAAAAAAACATTACAAATGCAAACTGAATAAGAGAGATTAAAAACAAAAATATGGTCTTCATGATTTTATGCTAGCTCCAATATTCAACTTTTAGCAAAATATTAAAATTTTAGCAAAATCTTCTTACTATATGGTGGCCATCAATGCCTGCCTTATATAAGCAAATACTTTCTTCCTGTTTCTCCCTGCAGGTGCCTGTCTCTCCCCACATACCATGTTAGTTGTTTGTCCAGTGTTTGCCTAATCACAGAACTGATGAGTTAAAGAAAAGACATGAATTTGCAATGTATCCACCCTTTTCTTTTTTGAAGTGTGGGAGTGACCCTCTTTCCCACTTTCCACACCTCTGAGGTGAAACCAAAGTTGGTACAACAAATTATAAAAAGAGCAATGGCCCAAAAATTCCATCTTCAGGTATACCTTAGATACTTGCATCTACCTGTCCTATGAGATAAGTAAAATAATATTTGAATCAGTGATAGTCACAATATTCAGACACTAGAAGCACCCTATAATCTATCAGCATGGAAAATAAATTATGAAATAATCATATACCAGATTACTGTACAGAAAGGAAAAAAATGAGTGAATTATAACTATATGAAACAACACGAATGAAACATACTATTGAGTGATGTCATCAAGATGATAACATAGGTCATTCCTGACTTCAGTCCCAGTCACAAGAACAACAACTAGCAATTATCCATAGATGAGACACCATTGTGAAAACCCCAGAACATGAGAGTGAGGCTAAAGCAGCCTCCTGGACAACAGAGACTGAGAAGGATCACATTAGAAGGGTAAGAGGAGCAGCTACATACCAACTGCATCACCCTTTTCCCCAGGCTGGCACATTGAGAATGCCCTCCTAAGCCAATGGTTTCTCCAATGGGAAAAAGAGAGCCAAAGGTGAACATCAGGTTCTCCAGTATTGCTGGACACTTTCTGGGAGACCCACTTGGGTCTCACCTTACGGGGATCACTGAGGAGCTTTACCACCGGGGATCACATAGGAACAGAGAAGGTGGGTAGTACTTAAAGCAACCAGCAGTCAGATCATGGCAGATCACATTCCTGCTTGTACTGGCATTGGAGCAGAGATCCCAGTCAGTGGCTCTGCCCATCTGCAGAGCTGAGCTGGTACTATGACTGGCCTGGGAGCCGGAGGGTACTTCTGCCTAATTTGGGTCCCTAGCCAACAAGGTGTGCCAGGTGTGGAGCCCATTCTACAGCTGCACTGCCCAGAGAAGCAAATGCAAAGTCCTGACCAACTGCTGAGTATAGCCTACAATCCTGCCCAACAAGGAAGTCTGGCCAGAGAAATCAGAAAGCCAAGGAGCCCATCCTACAGCTGCACTTTCATCACTGTCTTGTCAGAGATTCTAGCCAATAGCTCTGCCCAGCTGCACAGCAGAGCCGTTGACCCCATCTGACCAGTGAACTCAGTGGGCAGTCTGCCTTATTTGGGTTCCCTGCCAACAAGTTGTACCAGCCGTGGAGCTTGTTCTATAGCCCTACCTGGAGAGAGAAGCAAATTCGCAGCCACACTCAACTGCTGAGTATAGCCTATGACCCACCTGATCAGGAAGCCTGATCAGTGAGTCCAGGAAGCTATGGAATTCATTGTACAGTCAGCTTGGACTGGGAACCAAACCAACAATCCTGTCCTCCTGTTAAGTATAGTCTCTGGCCCCACATAACCAGGAAGCATGCAGAGTGATCTTGGACAGCCTAGGCACCTAGCCTATGGTACTGCTCACCAGCAGATCCTAGACTGTGACCTTGCCCAGTCGCTGAACAAAGCCTATGGAGTCGCCCAGGCAAGAAGCCCAGGCAGTGGACCCCACATAATCATGGAGCATAGCCCATGGCCCCATCTGAACACAGAACCCAGACAGTGACCCTGCCCAACTGTGGAGCACAGTCTCTAGCTCCATGTAACTATGGGAGACAGCTGGAGGCCCTCCTAAGAAGTAGCCCAGCCTGTGACTTTACCCAACAATGAAACACAGCCAGCAGCTTACTAGATTGTAAAGGCCAGCCAGCAGTCCTGCCCAGGTTTGGGACACAGTCATAGCCCCTGCATAATTTTAGAGCACAACCTAGGCCTTATCTGACTCTTAGCCTTGCCTGTGGCTCCACTAGGACACAGAGACCAGATGGTAGCACCATCCAGTTGGAGAGCACAGCCTGAGGCCTCCCCCAAACAAAAGCAATGGTTCTTAGTCCCTAGCCCTACCCAATTGTGGAGTCCAAACCCCTACTGGCACCACCCTGGTAAGGAACACAGCCTGTACCTCATCTGGCCAGAAGTGATTAAAGAATCCAGATAAGGGCACCACTAGACTGTGGAACACAGCCTGTAGCCCTGCTTGAATGCAGAGTTCAGTTGGTAGGATAATCAAACCATAGAACACATAGCAACCCCTCTTCCCCCCCACCTCAGAGCACAAGCATTGGACCCACCCAAACCAAGACCCTGATAACAAGCATTGCCTACGCATGGAAGCTACCACAACAATAGTCCAGTACCTCTAGCTGATGGGTGAAGATCTGTCCCTGCTGAAGTGAACCTATAAAGTCTAGGAGACTCAAATGTGCAGGTACAAAGACAAGGAATCAAGGACCACAGACTCTGCCTCCACCTTTATTGTGAATGTGATCAATACAACAAGGGAAGAAGAAAAACAAGAAGGAATGTAAAGCTGTAATAATCAGGACAGTGGTCTAGGGAGTTTTGTGTGAATAGAACAAGCTGTGCTCATGATGGGCATGCAGATGGAGAGCGTGGAGTGGGTGACCTCCTAAGATAAATGTTTCTCCTAAGTCGAGCATTTACTCCCTGGATGAGTGCATTGAGCTGCAACAAGAATCTGTTTTCAGCCCAGATATCTTAAAGGGGCCCAATTTTCCAGACACTCCTTCTTTGCTTTTCAACTAGTCTCATCCAGGGAGGCATGTGTTTATTAAATCTCTAGCCAGGCACTATGAATTCCCACAATCTTCAGGCACAATGTGAAAGTAGTGTGTACAAAGGGCTCAGTGAGTACCTATGCCTGTTTGCTCTTTGCTCCCAGGGCTTTTGGGTGGGAGGGCACTTTTGGACCCTGATTCTGACACCAGACCTGTTAAAAGATAAACTGGTGCATATTACAATTTTCAAGAGTTTATTAACACATATATCAAATCTAATTGGGCAGCACCACACCAACAGTGATGAGGACTCCACAAACAGGAGCTAAGGGAGAGGCTTATATAGAAAAGACATGTGGGTAAGCAAGGGCATATTTGGTTTGCTATAGCTTAAGCAGTTGTCTAATTTGCAAAAACCTAGTTGGCTATTTGTAGTTCTCTGTTCTTGAGTTTCATTTTCTCAGATTCAAGTGCATTTTACTCTGGTTTAGGTTTTGCTTTACTTATAGGCTACCAAGGTATTAGACCCGCTTCATTCTTTTTTTTTTTTTAGATTTTATTTATTTATTTGAGAGAGAGAGAGAGACAGAGATAGTGAGAGAGAGCACAAGTGGGGAGGAGAGGGAGAAGCAGGCTCCCCACAGAGCAAGGAGCCCGATGTGGGACTCGATCCCAGGACTCTGGGATCATGACCTGAGCTGAAGGCAGATGCTTAACTGACTGAGCCACCCAGGCGCCCGGACCCACTTCATTCTCATGACTTCTTTGATTACTTTAACATATATTTTAAAACAATTTTAACCCCAATTAATTTAATTAGTAATAATTTTCAAATATGCAATGATAAGTAGAAACACATCTATCTGTTCTGGATTTGAAATGGATACCCCCCCTTCCCTCTCATTCCACCAGTGGATTCTTATTCACCTGTAAAAGAAATAAGAACACAGCCTGACTTTGGGGATTTATATTTGTGATTTCCTCTTTCACAGGGCATGTGAAGAATAGTAAGCCTTGCCGAGCTCTACTCCCCAGCAAACACACTGTACATGCATACACAACCAGAATGAAAATCCTGCCAGTTCATATTCTCAAAACTTGGTTTGTAGTAACAATAGCATTTTAGAAGTCTCAGGTTTTTTACATTGTGCATATAAGCTAACAATTTTTTTGTGACTAAAGCCTGCTGAAAGAATTAACCATGTCACATATACTAAAGAGGTAGGCTTTTAGATGATGTCCCTCTTTTATTTGCCACATTTATTCATCCCTTTATTGTGTATAATTAAGCTGATGTAGCAATATTTTGGAACTTTAAAATGAAATCTGTAAGATTATTCATCTATCTTTCCTTTCCTAGGTAGTGAATTAAAACATGAGAATCAAGGGATCCTTAACTACTACATTCCCAGCAAGGACAATGGCTGGGGAAAGGTAATTGTAGCAACCATGCTCTTCTAATGTTACATGTTAAGAAAGCACTAATGATGGGGAAGTGTTTGGGACTGTCCCGTGGAATGGGAGCCTAATGTTATAGAAGGAGCAGAGACTTTAGGTTACTTTTCAATAGTTCCTAGAGTTTAATTGCTTCAGAATTCCATCTCTAAATCTCATGTTTTGGTCCCCCTCAAGAAAATGGGGACAGAGAACTGCTTCCTCGTGGATTCTCAATGATCTATTCTGTCATTTTCTCATCTCCCCCATCTGTGCTTTTTGTCATCAAACAATAACTTGGTAGGAGTTGGAGGAAGTGGTAGAGAGGCTCATCTGGGTTGGGCGCCGGAAGTGATGGCTGCAATGGTAACTGCACTTTTTTTTTATTGTTGTCATTGCTAAAGGTATTTGGTATTTTGGAGGAAGCTAAAGAGCAATTGAATTTAGAAGACTATTCCATCAGTCAGATAACGCTGGAACAAGTCTTCCTGACCTTTGCTACCCCAGAGAACACAGAAGGGGACTGAAAAAAAAAAAAAAGGTGCAATGAGATTCACTTCTAACTACTGACACTATGTCTTCCTTAGTACTCTCTACTATACCTGGATACACAGAGGGGCATTTCTGTGTGTGTATATCTTGATATATATATATATATGTATGTATTTATGTAATAAAGAGTCCCCCAAAGGAGACCATATGTCAGTTCTTTGTAGATTTACATGGATGGCTTGTGCAAATCTAAAATTCCTGTTTTCTATGCTAGAAACATGTAAGTGCAGCATTTATCAGGGTGGGGACAAAGACTTATTCCTGAGTACTGTGAATGAACAGAAACATCCAGAAATGATGGGGCTGTCAGATGGGACAGCCTGAAGACCAAAAGCTTTATGTTTTAGCAACTAAATTATATGTAAGAAGATCATAAAGCCTGGGGGGAAAAATCATCTTTCCCATGAATATGCATGTGCACACACCCACACCAATTTTATAACAAAAGAGTCAAATTAAAATCAATGTCAAAGTTTATGGGGATAAGTTGGACTATTTCCAAAATTCAAAACAAGATTCTACATTTGTCTACATTTATAAAAGAACTTTTGCTCCAAGAATATTTAGAGTCCAAGAAAGGAAGCAAAAACATTCTTTAAAATTAGTGTGTTTACTTTTCTACTATTGCCCAATTCTCTGATTAAAACAAAGGAGAAAAAAGGTATAGAGGGAGACAGTTCTTCTGACTCTTGTTTGGGCCCATGGAGTCCCCCATAAAAAAACATGAGAAATCTAATCACCTCCCTAGATTCATGGGCAGATAAGCAGACAAGGAGGATGATCCTCCTGAAATTACAAGATGGAAAGAGTCACTGAAGCTGTTCTATTTTGGGGTGGTTTGGGGGTGATGGTTTTTATATCAATTGGATATTGTAATAAAATGATATCCAGAAACTATTGTTTTATTGTTTTTAGCTGTAATATAACTTTCTGTGGGTTCCAACCAATATTACCCATAGATCTCTGCCATGTGATTTCAGTAACTGCAAAATTTGTTTCCCAGGCTGGCCATCTCTAAAAAAGGAGAGAAATTTCATTTTATTAATTTAAATTTATTTTATTATTTTATTTAGTTGCATCTCATCACCACTTGGCTTTATTACTAATCCTAAAAAAATTCCTTTAGTCAGGTAGTCTTTTTCACTGGCCCTCCCTATTTCTCAACCCACCTCTTATCTTCTCACAAGAAACAACAACAAAGGGTACATTCCTCTACTAAGCACTTTACTGCATTGCATCATTTAATCCTACTACAAACCTCTAGGCTAGGTAGTGCTGCTATTATCCTCATTGCACTTGGAGGCTCAGAGGGGTAAAGGGATTTACCCAGGGTCACCCAGCAAGCAAGCAGGAACATCTGTCAATATCCCCATTAGGAGCCAGGAAACCACACAGCAATTTGAACAGGAAAAGTTAAAAGAATTATTAACTATAACAGGGGGTTAGCCATAAAAAAGTACAGAGAATGCTCAAGAATACACTATGGCTGAGAGAAATTATCCAAGGAAGAAACAAACTTGGAAGAGGACTCCTCCCCAAGGCTGGGATTCAGATCATCTTGGAGAAGGTGAAGTTGGTGGGAAGTTCCTTGGCCTTGGGTCAAGGCTGTTCAACACCTGCTGAGCAAGCAGGAAATGCCCTATAGGGTACAGGCTGCTGACGCTGGCCAACAAGGAACTGGCTGGATCTAGCAAGCAGGAAACTTTTCTGTGATTGTTGGCAGGCTGGTGCTAGGAAGGGGCACCTGCGAGAGTTACTGAGCATCCACGGTTAATGAGCGTGGGGGTGTAGGGTGAATGCCGCGAAATGTCCTCCACACCTGCTGCTGGCAGCAGCAAGGTGATAGGAAGAAAAATCAAGAGAAAACACCCGAACCTGGACCAGCAGCCCTTGGTCCTGCAGGGTCCATCCAGCACGCTTTCCTGACAAAGCTTAACCTAACAGTTCAAGAGCCCAGCTCCATTTAGCCCTGAGAGGCCCGAACCCGATACCTGGTCCAGTAGGGAAGAGATTTGCCCTCTGACAGAATCCAGAACCTGGGCTTCCAACCATTAAGCTACACTGGAGGTGCGTATTGGCTGGGGCGGGGGTCCGCCAAGAGAAGCGACCATCAGTGAATTGCAGCAGCATGAGAGAGGTCCGGGGGTGAGGCCCACTGAGTGGCTGGCGGGTCAGGGCAGCGCGTGCAGAGGACGCAGTGGGGGTCTCCACGCGCTGAGCGCCCACGGGCAGAGGCGGCGCATGCCACCGGGACGAGGCGCGTGGACGGCGCGCCCTAGGCCGGGTCGCCACGCGTCTGGGGCTTTGAGTGGCCCCCGGAGCAGGGTTGCGGGCCCCTGTGCCTGCGCCTCTGCAAGTTATCTGTTGACCCCCACAGACCGTGGAGGGCGGCGGCCACTGAATCTCCTCCCACTTCCTGCCACCAGCTACTGGCCCGCTGAGGGTGACCATGACACATGAGGGAGAGGGGAGCCAGCGACAGATGGAGGATGGTCGGGTCGTCCAGTGGGGTGCAGAGGCAAAGAGCCTGGGAGCAAGCGAAC
This sequence comes from Callorhinus ursinus, assembly GCF_003265705.2. Classification (NCBI taxonomy): domain Eukaryota; kingdom Metazoa; phylum Chordata; class Mammalia; order Carnivora; family Otariidae; genus Callorhinus; species Callorhinus ursinus. Next base: position 106,173 of record NW_027397231.1, on the reverse strand, counting down.
GGGCCCGAGGTAGGGCCCTCAGGGTGGTGGGGCCCCGGGGCAGTACGCGAGGGAAGAGTTTAGTGAGGCCTCACGCTCTGAGGTGTCCCGGGGAGGGTCCAGTGCGCCCGCGGTTGGGGGGGGGACCGCGGATAGTGACGCGGGGGGGATAGTGAGATGCGTGCTGGGAAGGTGGTGAAGCCTGAGCGCGCGAGGGCTGCGGGGAGCGAGGGGCGGGGTGGGGCCTGGGCGCGTGTGCGCATGCGCGAGGAAGGGGCCCGCGGTGGCGGGGCGGTTGGGGAAGGCGTTGGCAGGAGGCACCGCGCCGCGGGTGACGCTTGTCCCTCACAGGTGGAGGTGGAGGTGTGGCCGTGGCGGCTACGAGGCCTGAGCGGTGAGTGTGGGACGTCCCCGCCCCGGTGTCCTCTCCCCAGATTCCCCTGGGGCGGCGGAGGGTGCTCCCTGGACTGCCCCCGGGAGGCCGACCCGCCGGCCCGCACTCTGAGCTCAGAGCCCGAAAGTGCGAACCCCACACAAGACCCCCAAGCCCCCAAATACACTGGAACCCACCACAGCCCTCTCTGCTCCCCCAAAACGATACCCAAACCCCCTTGGAAGTGATACACATATAATATTACCTGTACCTCACTGTCGACTGTCAGGGGCCGCCACACCCAGTGTTGACCCTCCCTCCTGTTTTGCGTGTCCCTCGCTGGACCTCACTCCCATCCTTTTTCTCTCCGGGTCCCCCTGCTCTGGGGAGTGCATCCAGGGCTTCCCAGGGAGGAGAAAGTGCCCTCCCCCTCAAAAACACCAAAACAAACACAGGAAGTAAAGACACTTCTCTGGACCCCGAAACACACACAGAAGCTAACGAGAACAAATTCAACAAAATTTTATTTGGGCTGTACCAAGTATTTGAAAGCCAGGGCTCTGGAGGCACGTGTTGTGGGTCTAGGCCTGCGGAGTCCAGAATTTATTTGCTGTGTGACTGTCCCAGTCAGCTGGGGCTGCCCTAACAGAATACTGTAGGCTGGGTGACTTAAAACAACCAATGTATTTCTCACAGTTCTGGAGGCTGGGAAGTCTTCCGTCAAAGCTCCATGCAGATTCAGTGTGTGGTGAGAGCCTGATTTCTGATTCACAGACAGGCATCTTCTCAACATGTCCTTCACATGGTGGAGGGAGCAAGGGAGCTCTCTGGGGGCTGTGTCATAAGGGCACTAATCCCATTCATCAGGGCTCCATCCTCATGAGCTCGTCACATGCTGCGTGTCCCTCATGGTGATACCATCACACTGGGGTTAGGATTTCAACATACGAATCTGGGGAGAAGAGGAGGACACAGACATTCAGATTATCGCAATGACCTAATGTAAATTGCTTGATTTCACTAAGCCTCAGTATCCTCCTGTAAAAGAAGCTGGATACTATTTGTACCCATTAGAATATTTCAACTGACAGGAGGTAGTAAACGTTCAAGAAATAGAGAAAGGGGTATGGAAGTTAAGTGTTGCAGGAAGCTCAAGTGTCTTTGTTCTCCTCTGCCAAAGCGGAAATTGCACTGAACTACGTTAAACAGGCAAGGAAGACTTTATGCACGGCTCTAGGAACTGGGAACACAGGCCAGAACTCAGTCTGAGCTCAGTTCTGCTCAGACAAGGGATGGGAGGGTGTTTGAGGGCTGAGTGAGACAGTGGGAATGTGCTGGAGGACTGTAGAGGGGAGGTTGACCAGGAGAACACATTGAGTAACTTCCTGAAGTTTGCTCTGTGGTTCTCTGTGATTAGGCCATGTGTGTTTGCTGTTGGTGCCTGTTAGAAGCTAGCTCCTACCCTCCCACAGAGACTGGGAATAGGGGTGCTATCTTCCTTGAGGATTACATTTCAAAGGATGGCTCCCAGGCCCTTCAGAAAGAGAGTTTGGGGTTGTAAAACAGAAAAGAGGCTTGTAAAAAGAGTTATATATGTTTTAAACAGAGAAGGGATGTTTAATTAAAGCTTTTCTAAAGCAGATGCCCAGAGAAAAGGGTGGTCAGGACCTAGAACCAGGGAGAGCCATATGTATAGTATTAGTCCAGCCCAGAGGAACATTCAAGCCATCTTGGTCCCCTCATTTTATGTAAAGTAGGCAGAAGATTTAAAAGGAAAGATAACCTCTGTTTAAGGAGAAGAAAGCTGCTGTGTTTCATTCAGAACAGCTCAGTGCTTTTCAGAAGAGGAAATAAATTGTAGTGAGGATAAGTCTCATTCTAAGAATTTAGGACTGTAAGCAATGTAATGGCTTAATTTTCAGTAACTTCATTTAATTGTTTTTTGAGAGCCCACACATCAATAGGTTGCCCTAAAGTTTTTTAGACACACCAGGTTCATGTCCCTTCAACTTCCTCCTCCTTTCCCTCCCACCTCAGTGTTGCATCCAAGTTTGGGATGGACAGGAGTGGCAGTGCATTTAGTATTTAGGGTGTTAAAAGTTCAGAAACAGTAGAGGTAAAACCAATGAATCACTGAAGCAGTAATTACTAAAGTTTTGTGCGTACACCAAAAAGACAGTTCATGAACTATGAGCACTCAAAGCAAAACATGGAATGATTGGATTTATTGTCATAAAGCAGCTTATAGTGTGAGAAGGCAGTGACTGTTTATTCTTCATAGTAATTTGTTATGGTATTAGATTATTTTAAATGATAGGGAATGGCTAGTGGTTATCTCATAACAATTTTGGGAAATAGTTTTAAGTTTTGCTTATGATTTCCAGAGGCATAAGCAAGAAATGAGTGAGGTTGAGTTAGCCTAGCTAAATTAAGCTTTGTATGTTTAAACTGTTTTTGTCTGCTCAGGGAATTTCTAAGGCTGGCCTCTGATTGTTTTTCATTTTAACAAGGGACAGGATATTGAGGGTAAGTTGATTTCCTCACTAGGCTCTTTTGGTGTCAGACCTCTTCTGCCCTAAGATTCTTCCATATGTATCTGGGGAATAGTGAAGGAGGTGGGTTGACAGGACACTGGGAAACTGCTTTTCCTCTTTGTGCATAACTTCATATCTGTTGTTTTACCCTAGAAAGGATAAAGGGAAAGAACTGGCCTCTGTCTTTTTAGGCTTAGGTGTTGTTCTGTAGTCCTTAGAGCAAGAGAAAAAAGTTCTTGGACCATTAGGTATTTTATTGTCTTTGGTGCAATTGTAAATTGTTGAGAGTTTTTTGATTACTGATTCATTTTCATTGCTGGCAATTGGTTCAAATTGGTTCTGTTTTTTTCTTAATTCAGTTTGGGAGGTTATATGTTTTTAGGTATATCCCTTTCTTTTAGGTTGTCCAGTTTGTTGACATATAATTTTTCTTGATATTTTCTTATAATTCTTTGTATTTTTGTAGTGTTGGTTCTTTCTCTCTTATTTTAATTTTATTTATTTGGGCCCTTTTTCTTGTCTTATTGTTAAGTCTGGCTAGATGTTTATCAATTTTGTAGACAAATTAAACTAGATGGATACCTAGATACCTAGAAATAAACCTAATCAAAGAGGTGAAAGACCTGCACTCTGAAAACTGTGACACACTAAATGAAAGAATTGAAGAGAACACAAAGAAATGAAAAGACATTCCCTGCTCATGGATTGGAAGAACAACTATTGTTAAAATGTCCATACTACCAAAAGCAATCTACAGATTTAATGAAATCCCTATCAAAATACCAACAGGATCTTTCACAACTAGACCAAAAAGCCCAAACAGCCAAAGCTGTTTTGAAAAAGATAAAGCAAAGCTGGAGATACCACAATTCCAGACTTCAAATTATATTGCAAAGCTATCATGAAACAGTATGGTACTGGCACAAAAATAGACACATAGATCAATGAAACAGAATAGAGAGCCCAGAAAGAAACCCACCACTATATGGTGAATTAATCTTTGAAGAAGGAGGGAAGACTATCCAATGAGAAAAAGACAGTCTCTTCAACAAATGTTGTTGGAAAAACTGGTCAGCTACATGTAAAAGAATGAAACTGGAACATGGTCTTTCACCACATGCAAAAATAAATTCAAAATCGAATAAAGACCTAAATGTGAGACCTGAAGCCATAAATATCCTAGAAGAGAGCACAGACAGTAAGTTCTCTAACATTGGCTGCCAACAACACTTTTATAGGTGTCTCCTAAGGCAAGGGAAATAAAAGCAAAAATAAACTATTGGGACTACATCAAAATATAAAGCTTCTGCACAGTGAAGGAAACAATAAAACTAAAAGGTAATTTATGGAATGGGAGAGCATATTTGCAAATATCAAAATCAATAAAGGGTTAGTATCCAAAATATATAAAGAACTGATACAACTCGACACCCAAAAAACAATCTGATTGAAAAATGGGCAGAAGACATGAACAGACATTTCTCCAGAGAAGACATCTAGTTTGCCCACAGAAATATGAAAAGATGCTCAACATCACTCATCATCAGGGAAATGCAAATCAAAACTACGATGAGATATCACCTCACACCTGTCGGAATGGCTAAAATCAACCACACAAGAAACAATAGGTATTGGTGAGGATGTGGAGAAAGGGGAATCCTCTTGCACTGTTAGTGGGAATGTAAACTGGTGCAGCCACGCTGGAAACAGTATGGAGGTGACTCAGAAAGTCAAAAATAGAACTGTCCTTTGATCCATCAATTGTACTACTAAGTATTTACCCAAAGGGCACAAGAGTACTAATTCAAAGGGATACATGCACCCTGATGTTTACAACAGCATTATCTACAATAGCCAAACCATAGACAGAGCCAAAATGTTCATCAACTGATGAATGGATGAAGAAGTGGTATGTGTACACACACACACACACACACACACACACACACACACACACACACACA
>NW_027397231.1:70483-101313 GCF_003265705.2 Callorhinus ursinus | reverse complement strand
CACACACACACACACACACACACACACACACACACACACACACACACTGGTATATTACTCAGCCGTAAAAAAGAATGAAGTCTAGCCATTTGCAATGATATGGTTGGAGGTAGAGAGTATTATGCTAAGTAAAATAAGTCAGAGAAAGACAAATACCATATCTCTTTGAGAGAGAGAGAGAGAGAGAGTGTGGGTGGGGGGTGAAGAGCAGAGGGAAAGGGACAAGTAGACTCCATGCTGAGCCCAACACAGGGCTCAATTCTCAGGATCCTGAGATCATGACTCGAGCCCAAACCAAGAGTTGGATGCTCAACTGACTGAGCCACCCACGCCCCCCCACTCATATGTGAAATTTAAGAAAAAACAAATAAGCAAAGGGGAAAAGAGAGACAAACCAAGAAACAGACTCTTAACTATAGAGAACAAACTGAGGGTTACTGGAGGGGAGGTGGACGGGGGGATGGGTTAAATAGGTGATGGGGATTAAGGAGTGCAATTGTTGTGATGATCACTGGGTATTGTATACAACTGTTGAATCACTATTGTACACCTGAAGCTAATATTACACTGTATCTTAACTGGAATTTAAATTAAAACTTAAAAAAAAAATAAAAATGGAATTATCATAATGATCCAGTAATTCCACTACTGGGTATTTATTCAAAGAAAATGAAAACATTAATTTGGAAAGATATATGCACCCATGTTTACTGCAGCATTATTTGCCATAGCCAGCTTCTCAGATGTTATGTGTTGTCAGTCTTTTTAGTGTGTATGTTGAGGTATCTCATTTTGGTTTTATTTGTACTTCACTGATGACTTACGATGTTGAGAAGTTTTTCCTGTGCTTTTTTGTTAAAATTTTACTTTTTTAAAGAGCAGTTTTAGGTTCACAGTGAAATTGAGGAAAGGTGGAGCGATTTCCCATATACCCACAACCCGCATGCATGTGTAGCTTCCCTCACACCACTCCCTCACCAGGGTGTAATGTTTGTTAAAATTGATGAATTTTACACCTACACATCATTACATTAGGGTTCACTTTTGCTGTTATACATTCTATGGATTGTATATAATGACATGTATCCACTGGTATAGTGTCTATATAGAATAATTTCACTTCCCTAAAAATTCTTTGGGCTCCATCTATTCATTCCTGTTCCCTCCACCCCCAAGCCCTAGGAACCACTGATCTTTTTATCCTGTGTCTATAGTATTGCTTTTTCTTGAATGTCATATAGTTGGAATCATATAGTATGTAGCCTTTCCAGATTGGCTTCTTTCATTCAGCGTTATGCATTTAAGGTTTTTCCATGCCTTTTCATGGCTTGATACCTCATTTCTTTTTAGCACTGAATAATATTCTGTTGTCTGGGTGTACTACAGTATATTTATCCATTCATCTACTGAAAGATATCTTGGTTGCTTATAAGTTTTGTAAATTATGAGTAAAGCTGCTATAAGCATCTCTGTGAAAGTTTTTGTATGGACATACGTTTTTCAACTCCTTTGTGTAAATACCAAGGACTGTAATTTCTGGACTGTATGGTAAGAGTATGTTGAGTTTTGTAGAAAACTGCCAAATTCTCTTCCATTCCAAAGTGGTTACATATTTAACATTCCCACTAGCAATGAATGAGAGTTTCTCTTGCCCTATATACTTTTCATATTTGGTATCATTAGTGCTATGGATTTTGGTTCTGATAGATGTGTAGTGGTATCTCATTGTTATTTTAATTTACATTTACTGAATGATATATGATATGGAACTTTTTTTCATATGCTTTTTTTTAAATTTTTATTTTATTTTATTATGTTATGTTAGTCCCCGTACAGTACATCATTAGTTTTTGATGTAGTGTTCCATGATTCTTTGTTTTCGTGTAACACCCAGTGCTCCATGCAGTATGGTGCCCTCCTTAATACCCATCACCGGGCTAACCCATTCCCCACCCCCCTCCCCTCTGAAACCCTCAGTTTGTTTCTCAGAGTCCATCGTCTCTCATGGTTCATCTCCCTTCATATGCTTGTCATCTGTATGCCTTCTATGGTGAGCTGTATGTTAAGGACTTTGGTCCATTTTAAAATCAGTTTTCTGTGCTTTTTGGCAATATATACATCTTCCCCTCTCCAGATTTAATATATATAATTGACATAAAACATTGTGTAAATTTAAGGTATACAGTGTGATGATTTGACATATGTTTATATTGTAAATGATTACCACAATAAACTTAGATAACACATACATCACCTCACATACTTAGTTTTTTTGTGTGTTGTGAGAACTTTTAGATTTATTCTGTCAGCAACTTTCAAATATATAATACAATATTATGAACTATAGTCACCATCCCCAGAATTTACTCATTTTATAACTGGAAGTTTGTACTTTTTGACCATTTTCACCTATTTCCCTCACTCCCATCCCTTGTGTAAGCACTCACCAATCTAAATTCTACTTTTTCAGATTCCACATATAAGTGAGATCATACAGTATTTGTATTTCTGTCTCTTAGATATTTTACTTACCCTAATGCCCTCAAATGTTATCCATATTGTTGATATCATTATTGTATTTCCTTTTTATGGCTGAATCATATTCCATTGCATATACATAGCATATTTTCTTTTTTTGAAGATAGAGTGTTTTTACATATCATATTTTCTTTATCCATTCATCTGTTGATGGACACTTAGATTGTTTCCATGGCTTTTGTGAATATTGTTGCGATGAACATGGCAGTACAGATGTGTTTCTGAGATAGTCATTTCATTTCCTTTGGATAAATACCCAGAAGTGGAATTGTAGTGTCGTATGGTAGATCTATTTTTAATTATTTGAGAAATTTCATACTGCATTCCATAGTGGCTGAACCAGTTTGCTTCCTTTCACGGACGGGGTCGTAGGATAGGCTCCATGGCCAGTAGGGCTCATTAGCTTTGGATCCGAATCAAATAGAACTGTCCACTGGGCTCTCCGGCCAGATGGTGCCACCCACACAGGTCAGCCTGGTTCTGGGGTTTTCATAATGGTGTCTCGTCAATGGATAGTTACTAGCTGGTCTTCTTGAAGGAAGAATGATGTTGAGAATGACTTAGGTCACCATCTTGATGTCTCATTTTTTTTAAAGATTTTATTTATTTATTTGAGACAGAGAGAGAGCACATGAGAGGGGGGAGGGTCAGAGGGAGAAGCAGACTCCCTGCTGAGCGGGGAGCCCGATGCGGGACTCGATCCAGGGACTCCAGGATCATGACCTGAGCCGAAGGCAGTCGCTTAACCAACTGAGCCACCCAGGCGCCCATTGATGTCTCATTTTTTTTTAAATGTCTTTCTAAAGTCTTCCCAATTTTTAAAAATTTGGGTTGTCATATTTTTATTATTGGCTTGTGGCAATGCTTTATATATTCTGGATATGTCTTTTATTAGGTAAATGTGTTAGAAATGTTTTATTCCCTTCTGCGGCTTTCCTTCTTATTTTCACGATGGTATTTTTTGATTAGCAGAAATGTAAATGTTGATGAAGCCCTTTTTCTATGGCTTGTGACTTTTTCATTCACTTTAGGAAATTTCTGTGTGTCCAAGGCCACAAAGATATTCTCCTATCTATTTTCTTGTATTTTATGGTTTAGCTTTTATGCTTAGGTCTAGGAGACCTTCTTCCTCCACCCTTTGAGATCCTAATCTAATGTCCTTTTGTGGAATTTCTAAACCTTCTATGTTTTTTGCCTTGAAAATGGTAAGCATAGTTATTTTAAATTTTGGTCCAGATAACTCCACCCCAGATGTAAGGAGTGCCAGATACTACATGCAGAAAAATTGTTTGGAGGAATAGCTAACTCTCCAGGATATTATTTCTTTTCAGAGAGGATTTATTTTCTTATATTAGGCACCTGTAGGCATTTGTAATATGGGATACCTTCATCTGGTATCAAAGACTGAAATGTGAAATTGGCCTGCAGTTCCTGGGAAGGCCAGTCTCCTTCACTATCATCATTATTTATAAGGTAAGGTCCTAAAATAATGTTTCCCCTTCCAGGCCCTTAATTTTAGCTCTCTCCCTGGTAGCTGCAAGAATTTAAGTCAAGTTTTCAAGATCACACGTATAGTGGTAGAGCTGGGAATCAGCCTAGATGGTTCAACTTCAGCTCCTGGGTTATTAATAGCCTGCTGTGACACCCACACCATGAAGGAAGGGTTTTATTTGTTGTTTCCCATTATACACCTATACTTAACATATCACTTATCTATCTTATCTTAACATATCTATTAAATATTCAGCAAATATTCGTGAAATATAAGAATGAATCTGTTCCCATTAGCAATGTTATTAAATGGAGGTACTTTCAATCTTGCTAATTGTTGAGTGGCATTTTGGGGTTATAGCTGTGATGTGATTTTACATACCATTTTGTCTTTTTGCTGATGGTGATGATTTTTTTGTATTATTTCTTAATTAGTATTTTGGTAAAGGTACTGGTCAAATTTACCTGGAAACTTGCATCAGTAACTTACTGATCTTTGTTTTGTGCTTGAAGTTTTATAAATATTAGAAATTCAGAAGATACTGAGTAAGGATGTGGGATAAAAAGCTTCTCAAATATTTCAAATGCTTATTGTTTCTTTTTGTCATCCTCTAAGCTTGATTAGAAAATGAAGCAATTCAAATTTAAGTAATTTATTTGTCTAAAATTTACATTTTGTTATATAATCTTAATTTCTTTTTGTAAAATCTTTACTCCCTCCATAGAGTTGAAAAATGGATTTCTTATGGTTTTACAAATTTATGGGTCTTCTGTGGAAGAATTTTATTTTAAAGGTAAGTTGGACTATCTATAGGATTTTTGCAACAGCTAAGAGACCACAATGGGAAAATTCTTACAGCCTGATCACTGCATTTCAGTTTATATTGTATTTTTCTCAGTTCTAGGGCTGGGGGTGTCTCTTCCAAATATGAAGAGTCCTCACAGAGTGAAATAGTAGCAGAATGACATGTAGAAAGGAGAGAAAAAAATGGTTCAGGAAACTAATGCTATATTATAGAGTGAAGCTGTTCATTTTTTGCCATCTATGTATCTTCTTTTAAGAAGTGTCTGTTGATATAAAACATTTAGGCATTTGCAGAGGTAATGGACTCATACGACACTTACCATAATCTTTTTTTTTTTCTATCTCCTAGAGACGGCGGTTAGTGGTGTTATTTGTGGAATTCATCCTAACAGTGCTATTTGCTAGTACACTTTTGTTAACACACAGGTTTTTGATTATAAAGAAGTCTGGGCCTTTCAATTACTCTCTTCAGCCTGTTGATGAGTTGCCTGCATTCCTTGGAATGGCCGTCACTTCTGGTCATTGGGAACTGGCTTTCCTGCCTTCCAAAAGTGTTGTGGTAAAGGGCATCACTGAACTCGTGAAAAGGGATTTGCATTATAATTTCTCAGGTTAGAAATTAAAGGTTTTTGAAAAAAAAATGTATTATTAAATTGGGTTTCAGTGAAGACACTTGTATAACCTTTTAACTGGGCATTAATCTCCTAAGTAAGACATTGTAGGGGGGATTGCGAAAGATCAACATGCCTTTGGCTAGAGATTTACTACACCCGTCCTTGGAAGAGGAAAAGAAAAAACATAAAAAGAAATGGCTAGTTCAGAGCCCAAATTCCTATTTTATGGATGTAAAATGTCCAGGTTGCTACAAGATTACCACGGTTTTCAGCCATGCTCAGACGGTGGTTCTTTGTGTAGGCTGTTCAACAGTGTTGTGCCAGCCAACAGGAGGAAAGGCCAGACTCACAGAGGGGTGTTCGTTTAGAAGAAAGCAACACTAATGATCCACACAGCCTCTCGAATTTGTGTTATATCGCAGAAAGCCTTATCAGTTCAGTAATTCCAGTTATCTACCAAGATAATGTAATTATGTTTAATTTTGTAAGGTTTACAACAGTGATGTCCTATTTTGGTGTCAGTTTTTCAATAAAGTTTTGATTATGGGCAAAAAAAAAAAAAAAGACATTGTAGGATATATCCTCATAACCAGATAGTAACCTCCTAGGTATAATATTACACACTTTGTTATACTTGAGAGTTAAATTCATATAAAATATTTTCTCCTAGAGCCCAAAACAAATACTAATATTTAAAAATTAGATAATCAGTTTATATTATTTTAAGTTACTCTCCAATTCTGTGATATCGTCTTCCTTGTTTCTGGTTGTGCTTCTTAAAAGCTGGGTAAGTGTGACCCCAGGGCTACGATGGTGTGCCAGAGGAACACAGAGGCACAGCATAAGCATGAGCCCTCATTCTAGATGCGTGCTCAGTGGTCAGTTATTTCAAATTTTGTTCATGTAAAAATGTTACACAAGACATAAATGAATGCGTTAGAGAAGACTCAAGCTCCATACAGTTATCTTAAAAGCCCCCCAGTGAGCTTCCCCTCACATTCCCAGGGAGAAATGCTATCAGAAGTTTGGTGAGCATCCCTCTAGTGCCCCTTGCTTTAAACACATACGTGTACTCAGTAATATTATTTTTTCAACTTTTTGTTGTCTCTCAAGAATTTGAGGGTCCTTGAGAGTAGATGCCATCTCAAAACATAACTTATTAAAAAAACAGTGAAGCAGAAGATTGCAAAATTCCCAAAAATTTTTAAAGTATATAACCACAAATATCCCAATAAATGTAGTCCTGGAGGCCACTTTGGGTTACCTAAAATATTTCATAATTTCCATTCTGATATCTTATTTGATGTGTGGGATTCTTAGAAATATATTACTTTACTTCAACACATTTGGAATTTGTTGTTCTCTTTCTATTTTTTTTTTCATTTCTATTTTAATTTCCTTGAATCAGAGTATACTCTAGGATTTCAGTTCTTTGAAATTCTGAGAAATTTTTATGCCCATGTTAAGGTATATTTTGAAAAATGTATTATGTACATTTGTAAAGACTGTGTATTCTGTAGGTTTTGGTTATAGTGTTGTATAAATGCCACCCAGGTGAAGTTGTCGAGTTGGTGAGTCATAGTGCTTTTCAAATATGTATTTAAGAATACTATTTTTATTTGCTTATTCTCTCAGTTATTGAGAGAGATACTACATTTTCAGTTAGGTGTTGTTAGTATTAAATAAGTTGTGTGTGTGTGTGTGTGTGTGTGTGTGTGTATGTATGTTAAAATTTCTTTTTGCTTATATATTTTGAAACAGGTCATGTGATCTTTCTGTTGAATTGTTTTTAAAAGTATTTCTCTGTTCTGGAATTTCCATTTGTCCTGTTTTTAATAGATTTCAAGTCTCTAGAGAAATGTTCTAACTTTATTAACCCTATTAATCATAGTTACTTTAAAGTTGCTGCCAGAAAGTTCTGATATCTAGATACTTGTGTATATTTTTTTCTCTTCAGTCATTGAGTTCTGTTTTATAGCATATTTTGTATATTTTTATTGAATGGCAGATGTTGTGGATGAAAAATATTAGAGGCTCTTGAGGATACTTTTTTATCCAAAGAGGGTTAAGTTTTCTTCTGGATGGTTGTTTAAATACTGACAGAGTGACTTGATCCCATCAAAATCTGGTTTTGGGCTATGTAAGGAGTGCTCTATTTCAGTTTTGTCTTTACTCCTGCAGCTATCCCTTGTCCTAGGGTATGGCTCTTCTAGGGTGTGATCTGGAAGCTGGAATATTTATGAAGGCTCCTCTACCTTTGTGGGGCTTGAACTCTATTTCTGATTAATCAACATTGCCTACCTGCTGAAATCCCTGCTCAGCAGTGTAGCCTGCCACCTGCTGTTACCTTCTTGGTTTCATGGTCTGAACTTAGGCATCCTCAGTTAAGGGGTTGACTGGTGACTTCAGGGGAATTTACAAGCCAATTTTTTACTTCTCTGCTCTTTTCTTCTCTTTGCAAGTTTGTCTCTCAAGTTCCAACCATTTTGGCAGCCTCAACTCTCACCTCTTTTCTTCAGCTCAGTAAGTCTGCAGCTTTCTGCAAATGCTTTCAGGGAAAATACCAGGGTGAATATGGCCCTCACCCTGTGCATCTCCCTTTTTCAAGGTATGTAAGTTCATAATTATTCATTGCAGCATTATTTACAAGGTATAGAAGCAAACAACATGTCTATCAACAGATGGCTGCATAGAGAAAATGTAATTATTCAGCCACAAAAAGGAAGGAAATCCTGTCATTTGTAACAGTATGTTGGTTTGGAGGTCATTATGCTAAGTGAAATAAGCTGGACACAGAAAGACAAATATGGTATTATCTTACTTATATGTGTGTTATCTAAAAATGTTGAGCTCACAGAAGCAGAGAGTAGAATCATGGTTTCAGAAAAAAATAATCATGGTTGCATGGTTTCTGGACGTGAGGGTAGATAGAGAAAATGGGGAGATGTCGGTCAAGTCTTATGAACTTTCAGTTATAAAGATAAATAAGTCCTGGCAATCTAATGTACATGGTGACTATAGTTAACAATACTGTATAGTGTATATGAAATTTATTCAGAGAGTAGATCTTGTAGTGTTCTCCTCACAAAAAAGGATGGTAACTATGTAAGGCAATAGGTGTGTTAATTAACCTGGTTTTGGTAATTATTTCACAATGTATGCAGATATTAAAACATCACTTTGTATACCTTAAAATCACGTTATACAACCTATATATATACAATTTTAATTTATCAGCAATACCCCAATAGCCCTGGGCAGAAAATTTTAAAAATAAAATAAGGGGTAACTGTGTGGTCATGGATATATTAATTAGCATGATTGTGGCAGTCATTTCACAGTGTAGACATACATTATCATCTTTTGCACTGTAAGTACACACAATTTTTAGTAAAGCTGGGGGAAAAATAAAGCCACCCGACGTAATAAATGAAAATAAATAAGAAATAAATTTCCCTCCAGTTCTATTTTCTGAGAAATCGAGGCAAAGACATGTCTTAACCTCAAGTACTCAAAGCTCTCTCTCCCTCCCGTTCTTTCTCCTACTCCTGCTTGAGCAGGTAATACCTTCCTTGAAGCTCAGTTAAATTAATGAAAACGGACTGGTGGACCTGTCCTCAGGCCCTTGCACCATAGCCAGGCAGTTAGAAAGAATTGTGGCTACTCAGTGGTGAAGGCAAAGGGATGGGGAGGTTCCCGGGACTAAAGGATGCCTGGGTGAGATGCATGACAGTGGTTAGGCTCAGATGCAGAAGTAGAGGCTACGTGCCCCAAAGTGTGCCTCACTACCCGCTTGTACACACTTCACTTTGTTCACAGTGGACTTTCGATATTAGATTCTATTTCTAGCTGTGTTCCTATGTTGTTTTGTTTTGTTTAACTTAGTGGACTTTTGTTTTTCCAGCTTTAATCATTTGAATTCTCTGAGGACTTTGTTTCATCCTGCTTCTGGTCACCTTGTGTAGGTGCCAATCTGATTCCGGTCCCCGAGATCCTGCTTACAGCTTTGGGATTTATATCCCAGCTGTACTTAGCCTGAGAAAAGTGTGGCATCCTTGGCACTTCCCAACTATACAAAAAATAATGATTATGACACATAATCACCTCAAATATTAAAATTGTGAAGTTGTTTCATTCTTCAACTTCTGAGTTATTTTTTAATCAGATATTATAGATTCCCATCTTCTAGGACTTTGAATAGATTGCATGAGTCAATTTTGTTATTTCCTTCCAAGGTGGAAATTTCAAAACACATTGGAAATATCCCTCTTCCTTACCTTATTTCACTACACAGTTATTATAATGATTAATTATATTTTAAACTTGTGATAAAACTTTTAAAACTGTTTTTTTTTAAAGATTTTATTTGAGAGATAGTGAGAGCACAGGTGGGGGGAGGAGCAGAGGGAGAGGGAAAAGCAGACTCCCCACTGAGCAGGGAGCCCGATGCGGGGCTCGATCCCAGGACCCTGAGCCAAAGGCAGACGCTTAACCAACTAAGCCACCCAGGTGCCCAAAACTCTTAAAACTCTTAAAAAATTTTATGCACTCCTAATATCCATTAGTTTGTTATGCCAGTGTTTGAGCACCAATGTTTTGAAATTTATATTTTGATAGTCTTTCATCCATGTAAAGCATTTTCCCATCTTATAGATAGAAAAAGCAGTCAGATAGTTTGCCTTTATGTGGGCAACTCACATATTCGACTTTTTTCTCTCTACAGTTCAAGGCTTTTCTTCAGAAAGAGATTTTGAAGAGTATGTTAAGCAAGAGAATAACTCTAAAAAAGTGTTGGTTGCTATTATTTTTGACCATGAGTTCCAAAATAGCAATGATCCCCTGCCATTTAAGGTAATAGATTTTTAATGTAGAAACCTCATAAGTATACTTCCAGTTTCTGAGGCTTAATGAAGTAGAGGCATAATTATTTCATTTATTAAGTGGGGAGACTGCAACCTACCCAAAATCATACTGCTTGTACATAGTAGAGCAAAGATTTAAATCCAAATCTAATTTCTGTGTCTGTGCCTTTATTTAGCCAGAGCTTTATGTTGATGGGGGAAGAATCGAGTTTACCACATACTAGGTTTTCTCCTTATAAATCAGAATCATAGGAGATGTCGACCTTGACCACTGTATCAGATTATGGCAGCTGCCTCCAGTTCTGTGCATGATGGTGAAGTAAATGCACATTTCCCAGGTCAAGACCTGAGATGTTAAAGCATGTTAAAATACAACATGAACATGTTCCTCTTTCTTTTGACTGAATCTCATCATTTTTCTCCAAAATCTAAATCTGGAAAACAGTGTTAAGCCTTAGCCAAGCAGAAACAGAATTAGGACATAGGCAGACTCTGAGAAAGATTCTGATAACAACTTTGAAGAAGGAGAGACGAGGACTATGCTTTGAACTTGATGTCCCTGGTATTGAGGGAAATAACCAAAGTATGGTACAGATGTATGCATGGAGCTATAATTCTACATTTAAGATACAGATGGCTGTCAATGGAATGAAAAAGTAAGGAAAACCACTGGGTTGTAAGTAGAGTTGTAGGTATCTTCTGTTCTGTCCATCATTCCCTCATTCCTTTCATGTGTATAAAATTCCCTCAAGTTGCTGATTCCGTGTACGTGATGCTGATGTGGACTCATCAGTGGAAACACAGAGCATGGTCAGAATGTTTTTGGTACAGTTTCAAACTTCACCTTGTATGGTCTCCCGACTGCCCAGGCCACTTGGCTCACTCTTACCCTTAGCATTGCTACTGTGACTCACAGTACAGTGACTTTCCTAACCACACCCATCCCTTTCCTCCCTCATTCTCCCATAAATGCCCTGTACATATTACTATCACTGAATTTACTATAATGTAAATATATATGTTGTCTCAACTAGAATTTGAGCTCCTTGAGGAAGAGGTGCTATGTCTTAATCCTTGAACATGCAATAAGTGTCTAAAGCTTTTGTCTTGATAACTGAGTATATTAATATTTACCTAGGTTTATGATATGTGTCTGCCCCATCTGGTGTTACTCATTTCTCTGGTCTGACCCCTGACTTTAGGCAACTGCTGGACCATTTCCCATCTTGTAAAGCTACTTAGACCCAGCATGATCTACCTTGAAATTTTTACTTAGTTCTTTAGAATTAGAATTATCTTTTCATTTAATAATGAAATTACGCAGTATTCCACATTTATACTTTCACATTTCTCCTCTGTCTTCATGTGGGATTCTTAAGTTATAATCACTTTTAGAGGAGGAAGAGATTTTCCTCTTGGAACACTTGGCTGACATAATGGGAAGAGAAATTAGCAACACCTTTTGGTATGTTTCATTTCAGTATGCATGCCAGGTGTCTATTTTGGGAAAGAGACATTGGCAATTGTGTGCAAGTTGCCACTGTTTGCTTACCACAAACCCACAGTAGCCACACAACAAGTCTGCTCCATTGGCTGATGTTTAGAATCTACTTAGTGCTTGACACTCTGCCTCAGAATCGCACGTGTGCAGTTTTTCTTTAACTTCCTTTTGTTTCTCATTCTTAATTATTTTTTTCATTTACAGATATTGTTTCTTTTTGCTCCTTATAAGTAAAATATTTTCTGCGTTTCAGTAGTTTTCAGAGGAACAAGTATGTGGGTTTTCTCCGAACTGAAGGCTGGGAAACAGGTGTTCTCTTTCCACCTTTTCCTTCTTTGGGACCCAGAAGTGAACGCAACTCAAATGGGGGGCCTCCTGGTGAGCAGATCTTTAGTCATACTTATTGTAATATCAAGTCATACGGTAAGAGCTATCACATGTTTATACCTACATTTCTTCAATCTTATGATAGAAATTGTTAATTTTTAACTTGTTGTACTGCTGGTGATTTCTTTAAAATTTTCAGTGTCCAAAAACTTGTGTAAAATTTCTGTACGTTGGAACGATGTATTTTTATCCAGGTTCAGCTCAACTCAACTAAACTCTTGGAATTTAAATGGTCAGCTCCTCGCTTTAGCTGTATGACAAAGGAAGGAGCTAACGTCTTTAAGAAAACAGAACAAACAATTATATACTTTAGTGTCCACTGTTCCTTTCACCACAATTTCTGGCATAAGATCCAAAATTATAGGATATGCAAACAAGCAGGAAAATGTTACCTAAAATTAAAAGAAAAAAACCGGTCAATATAAGTGGACAGATAAGCTATATACTGGAGTTGGCAGACAAGGAATTTAAAATAATTTTGAGTATTTTGATGTCATGTTGATAGCAAATATTCTCTGATATAATGTGATGGAGAGGGCATTTTACCTCTGTAAAACTTGTAACTCTATTAGTGAAAAAACATCATGCAAATCCAAACTACAGAACCATGTATTCCAAAATACATGCCCAGTATTCTCGAAAACTCTCAAGGTCGTGAAAAACAAGAAAGGATAATAAAGTTTCATAGATCAGAGGAGACTATGGAGACATGACAACTAAATGCAATGTAGTATCCTAGGTGGGAACAGAAAAAAAAAATGATACTGGGGAAAAACTGGTGAAATCCAAACAAGTTTGTATAAATTAGAAATTGTTTTGTGCCAATATTAATTTCTTAGTTTTGACAAATGTACCATGGTAATGTAAGATGTCATATTCGGGAAGCTGGGTGCAGGGTATAAGTAATATTTCTCAATTTTTTTTCATTATTGCCCTTCTAGGGAATCCTTTTGGACATATTTTCCCTAAGTGTGTTCCCCTTGTGAAATTTTAATACCACAGATATACTACAGATCTGTTTTATGTGCTATGGCTTGAAGCTCTATAACTCTGTTGAGAATGCATGGTATTTAGGAATGCATGGTATGTAGTCTTTCTGTAAGACTATATTTTTTTCCAAAATAAAAAAGTATATTTTAAAAAGCTCTCCAAGCCAAAGTAGAAATAAAAGTGAAAAAAATGGGGCACCTGGGTGGCTCAGTTGGTTAAGAAACTGCCTTCGGCTCAGGTCATGATCCTGGAGTCTCGGGATCGAGTCCCGCATCAGGCTTCCTGCTCAGCGGGGAGTCTGCTTCTCCCTCTGACCCTCTTCCCTCTCATGCTATCTCTCATTCTCTCTCTCTCAAATAAAAAAAAAAAGTGAAAAAAATGAAATTTCTGAATCTGATAAAGTACATGTGTAAGAAATTTGTATCATCCTAGTGAAATATTGAACATTTCTCCTCTAATAATCAGGAACGAAGCAAAGATGTTTGCTCTCATCAGTTCTTTTCAGCAGTTTACTGGAAGTCCTAGCTTGTATCAGAAAAAGGCAATGAAATAAAAGGTATAGATTTTGGAAAGGAAGGAGTAAAATTATCTTTATGTGAAGTTGACAGAATCATGTAGGTGATTGTGAAGAGATCCACAAGAAAGTACTATATATAATGTATTAATTGAGCAAATACCCAAGATAGACAGTATATGATAATAAATTATAAATCTACACCAAAGACAATAAAACATTCCTGAGAGAAAACTTTAAACAAATGATGAGATATCTAAATTTCATTGCTTGGGTGACTCAAAATTGTTAGGATGTAGCTTCTCCCTAAGTTGATCTATAATAGCAATATAGTGACAGTCAGAATCCTAGCAGTCTTTTTGGAAAAAAAATACCAAGCTTATTCTAAAAAATATATGGAAATACAAAGGGTCTAGATTAGTTTTTTAAAAAATCTTGAAAAGGAATGTCAATGTTAAAGAACATTCAAGACTTATTATAAATCTATATAATTAAGACATTGCCATATAGGTGTAAGGATGAACAAATACATATAAAAAGAATGAGGTGTCTGGAAATAGACTCATATACATACAGTCATTTAATTTTTCCATGAAGGCACCAGTATAATTCACTGGGAAAAGGAAATCTTTTGAACAAATTGTGATGGAATAACATGGTATGTGGATGGAAAGAATGAATCTTGATCACTAATCCATATCTACATATAATTAGTTAAATAACATGATGATCATAAACCTAAATGTAAAAACTAAAATCATAAAGCTTCCACAACAAAATTTATGAGAATATCTTCATGAATTTGGGGCCAGCAGTGATTCATTAAGACAAAAAAGGTATTATTATAAAAGAAAAAAATTGACAGATTGAACGTCATTAAAATTGATTATTCCAGCCTGTGTGAAAGACCCTATTAAAACAGTAAGGTGAGATCCAGAAGGGAGAAAATGTGACACAGATTCACATTGAAAATCTATAAAGAACTTGTATAGATGAACAGAAAATTCAGTTTTTAGATATCATGGTATTGCCAAATTTTAATAAAAGTTTTTAAGTGTTTGCTCATTTTTATACTAAACTTATATAACAGTAAGAAGCTATTTGCATATTGCCAAGATCCAAGGACCACACACTGAGTAGCTCTGCTTTAGTGGACATCAGTTCATATAACTCACTCAATATGAACTTCCCTTAATTTCTCAAATATCAAGGGTACTGAATTAAAATCTTGACCTATGCAGTAGTTTATTCAGTTCTCATTCAGTTGATTGAAATTGCAGAAAGCAGCTCTGTAATTTTGCACAATATTTTACTTTCTGGGAAGCTGGGAATTAGGATCCTTTTAAAAAGAATCTAAAAAAGCCCACAAATGAATAAACAAAAGGCAGAATCAGATCTACAAATACAGAGAACAAACTGATGATTGCCAGAGAGGAGGGAGGGGTGGGCAAAATGGGTGAAGGGGAATGGGAGATACAGGCTTCCAGTTAAGGAATAAATAAGTCACGGGAATAAAAGGCACAGCAAAGGAATATAGCTGATGATACTGTAATAGCACTGTATGCTGACAGATAGTGGCTACACTCGTGGTGAGCACAGCATAATGTATAAATCACGACATTGTACACCTGAAACTAATGTAACCTGGTGCATCAACCATACTCAAGTAAATAAAAATTTAAATAATAAAAAAGTATTTATTATGTATTTGCGTGGGGAAACCATAATAGCTGTGAAATTTAGACTATAACAAGAGCCTCTTTACAATAATTAACTTTGTTGTTTTTGACATACCTTTAATTACCTTTTCCTTTGTTCATTTCAGCTATTTCTTGTCTGTTGTACTTAGCAATCCTTGTTTTCTCATTTAGGGTACATCACTGAAGGGTTCCTGGTTATACAGCATGCCTTGGATCAGGCCATCATGAAATATTTTAACCACACAGCTACACAAAAGCTATTTCAAGATGTCACTGTCTTTGTTCAGAGATTTCCATATCCAGAATATTCTCGTGATTACTTCTTCACCTTTTTTGGTATTTTCATTCCTTTAGTAATCTTATTTATCTTCTCTATGAACCATCTTACCCTCATTCAGTCTATTATGTGGGAAAAGGAAAAGCGATGGAAGGTAACTCTACTTTTCTTGAGGTAAATAGAGCTTCTATAGAAAAATTTGTGTCTGTAGCATAAATTTCTGTGGAGGCTGGATTATTTCTACCCACTCAGCACTGGTAGATGGTCATGTTTCAGTAGCAACCAGAAAATGAACGCTTATTTCTCTTGGCAATTTTCTAGAATTTTGTTTTTATTGGAATCCTTTAATTTTATTTCTAGAAGACTACTTCACAAGATCATTACAAATAGAATTTAAATGCCAAATGCTCTAAAATCTCTCTGGAATAGGTGGGTTGCAAAGAATTAATCACCTGGGCTTGTGGAACTGTCTTGATGAATTTAAATACAAGTAAATTTCAAGATTCTATGATTCTATAATTAGTTTTTCTGAGTATTTTTTTCTCAATGACCACTTATAGTCCCCTTCAGAATTTCTATGTTTCAGTAGAGACCATGTTGTGTTATGGCCAGAGGCTTTGCAGTTCAAAAATAACCAATTTAACCAATTATTAATTTATAATTCATATATAATTATTAATATATAATTATAATTAATATGTAATTATGTATTTAACATATTATATATTATATAATATACAATAATATTATAACATATCCTATAAAGAGAGAGGAAGAGATGATTTATATAATTATATATATAATTGATTTATTACCTAATTTGTTTCTGATAAATCATAGATTTGAATCCTATCTCTATTATTTATTGACTCTGACATAGTCATATAACTTTTCTAGCCTTTTTTCTCAGATATAAATTGAGTATAATAATAATAACTAACTTGGAAGGCTGTCATGATATTAAGCTAGATATTATGTGAAAAATTATCACTGTCAAATCACCTGGACCTGCTGTTGTGAGGTGTAAAGGAGGAAACAGGTGGTGAGTGTTTGGTACATTGTCAGGCACCTAGTGGGTGCTCCATAGCTGTTAGATGTGGCTGTTAACATCAGCTGTCTCTCCATTTCATTTATGCTTGTGTAATCTTGAATCCTGTCATTTTTCTCTCTTTCCTTAGTGGCCACACCACTTCACACATCAGCCTCACGTTGTTTCTCACCACCCACCTCTTCTCACTCAGGGCACTTCGCACATATCTCCTCACCCCTCAGCTCTCCTCTGAATCTACCTTGCACATTGTTGCCAGGGTAATTGTCCTGTAACACAGATGGCTAGAAATAAATTTTAAGGTTGTATTTGTCTTTGTTCTCTGCTGAATAAATTCCACTTAAGCATTTTCTAATATTTGGCCCCTACCTACTCCTCATTTTGTTATCGTTGTTGTTTAGGGGTATAATTTAAATGCCAAATGCCCTCCAACATCTCTGGAATAAGGAGAGCTACAAAGAAATAATCTACTGGATTTGTGGAGTTGTGTCTAGATGAATTTAGATACAAATCAATTCCAAGATTCTACGATTCTGTGATTTAAGAAGGAATTTTTATGGAAGTATTGTTGACACACAGTATTACATCAGTTTCAGCTGTACAGCATAGTGATTGGACGAGTTCGCCCATTATGCTCTGCTCAGCACAGGGGGAACTACAGTCTGTCAATATGCAACGCTATTACAATACCTCTGACTATATTCCTTATGCTGTACCACTCATCCCCATTACTTAGTCATTCCATAACTGGAAGACTGTACCTCCCACTCCCCTGCACCCTTTTGCCCATTCCCCCACTCCCTTCTCTGGCAACTATCAGTGTGTTCTCTGTATTTATAGATATGTCTTTGTTTTTGTTCATTTGTTTGTTGTCCATCTATAGATGAATGAATAAAGAAGATGTTGTATATAGATACAATGGAATATTACTCAGCCATAAAAAATGAGATCTCACCATTTGCAACAGCATGGATGGACCTAGAGGGATTATGCTAAGTGAAATAAGTCAGAGAAAAGACAAATACCATATGATTTCACTTATATGTAGAATCTAAAAAAAAAGAAAAGAAAAAAACATATTGTAATTTTTTAACCAATTTCTGATTGCTGAAAAAAAAGTTTTAAATGACCTCCTGTAGTCCCCTCCAGAATTGTGTTTCACTGAGAGCGAAAAAAATATAGATACCTTTCCTGCCAGCCAAAACGAATGACTTTTTTTGAAACTTCCTTTATGTTTATGTTTCCTCTGACTGTAATGCTTTCCTCTTTTCTGATTGGCGAACACACAGTTAACTTACTTGTCTCAGGTTTTGTAGCTGCCATCTCCTTGTTGATTATCTCTCTTTAATTCTCAATTATAATTTAACACTTTTTTTGAGTCCCCAGAACGTGATACACAAACATCAACATTATGACTTATATTTATATTTCATTTATTTTTTTACATTTTTTCTTATTAAGCTCAATTAGCCAACATACAGTACATCATTAGTTTTTGATGTAATGTTCAGTGATTCATTAGTTGTGTATAACAACCAGTGCTCATCAGATCACGTGCCCTCCTTAATGCCCATCACCCAGTTATCCCATCCCCCACCCTCCCTTCTGCAACCATCAATTTGTTTCCCGGAGTCCAGAGTCTCTCATGGTATGTTTCCCTCTCTGATTACTTCCCATTCAGTTTCCCCTCCCTTCCCCTATGGTCCTCTGCACTATTCCTTATATTCCACATGTTAGTGAAACCATATGATAATTGTCTTTCTCTGCTTGACATATTTCACTTAGCACAATCCCCTCCAGTTCCATCCATGTCGATGCAAATGGTAGATATTCATCCTTTCTGATGGCTGATGTCTATTGTATATATGAACCACATCTTCTTTATCCATCCATTTGTTGAAGGGCATCTCGGCTCCTCCCACAGTTTGGCTATTGCAGACATTGCTGCTATGAGCATTGGGGTGCATGTGCCCCTTCTTTTCATTACATCTGATATCTTTGGGGTAAATACCCAGTAGTGCAATTGCTGGGTCATAGGGTAGCTCTACTTTTAACGTCTTGAAGAACCTCCATACTGTTTTCCAAAGTGGCTGTACCAACTTGCATTCCCACCAACAGTGTAAGAGGGTTCCCCTTTCTCCACAACCTCTCCAACACTTGTTTCCTGCCTTGTTAATTTTTGCCATTCTAACTGGTGTAAGGTGGTATCTTATTGTGGTTTTGATTTGCACTTCCCTGACAGCAAGTAATGTGGAGCATTTTTCATGTGTCTGTTAGCCATTTGGATGTCTTCTTTGGAGAAGTGTCTGTTCATGTCTTCTGCCCATTTTTTGACTGGGTTATTTGTTTTTTAGGTGTTGAGTTTGAGAAGTTCTTTATAGATCTTGGATATCAGCCCTTTATCTGTTATGTCATTTGCAAATATCTTCTCCCATTCTGTAGGTTGCCTTTTAGTTTTATTGACTGTTTCCTTTGCTGTGCAGAACCTTTTTCTCTTGATGAAGTGCCAAAAGTTCATTTTTTTCTTTTGGTTCCCTTGCCTTTAGAGATGTGTCTTGGAAGAAGTTGCTGTGGCCAAGGTCCAGGAGGTTGCTGCCTATGTTCTCTAGGATTTTGATGGATTCCTGTCTCACACTGAGGTCTTTCATCCATTTTGAGTTTATCTTTGTGTATGGTGTAAGAGAATTGTCCAATTTCATTCTTCTGGACTTGGCCGTCCAGTTTTCCCAGCACCATTTATTGAAGAGACTGTCTTTTTTCTATTGGATGTTCTTTCCTGCTTTGTCAAAGATTCGTTGACCATAGAGTTGAGGGTCCATTTCTGGGCTCTCTATTCTGTTCCATTGCTCCATGTCTGTTTTTGTGCCAGAACCGTACTGTCTTGATGATTAGAGCTTTGTAATTGAGCTTGAAGTCCAGAATTGTGATGCCTCCAGCTTTGGTTTTCTTTTTCAACATTCCCCCAGCAATTTGGGGTCTTTTCTGGTTCCATACAAATTTTAGGATTGTTTGTTCCAACTCCTTGAAAAATGTCGATGTTATTTTGATAGGGATTGCATTGAATGTATAGATTGCTCTGGGCAGCATAGACATTTTAACAATATCTATTCAGCAACATGGCAGCAACATGGCAGCAATTAATGCACAGAAATCAGTTGCATTTCTATACACTAACAATGTGTCTGAAGAAAGAGAAATTAAGGAATCAATCCCATTTACAACTGTACCAAAAACTGTAAGATACCTAGGGATAAACCTAACCAAGGAGGTAAAGAATCTGTACTCTAGAAACTACAGAACACATATATTTCTTTTTTTAATTTTATTTTATTATGTTAGTCACCATACAATACATCATTAGTTTTTGATGTAGTGTTCCACGATTCACTGTTTGCGTATAACACCCAGTGCTCCATGCAGTACGTGCCCTCCTTAATACCCCATCATCAGGCTAACCCATTCCCCCACCCCCTCCCCTTTAAAATCCTCAGTTTGTTTCTCAGAGTCTCTCATGGTTTGTCTCTTCCTCCGATTTCCCCCTCTTATATTTCATTTTTAAATTACTTTCATTGAAGTATAACATACATACACACAGAAAAGTGCACAAGTCCGAAGTGTATATGTTTTAATCCATCCAGGCTACTGTAACAAAAATATCATAAACTATATAGCTTATAAAGCAAGAGAAATTTATTTCTCTCAGTTCTGCAACCTGGGAAGTCCAAGAGCAAGGTGCCAGCAGATTCAGAATGTCTGATGAGAATGCCCTCTGTGGTTCATAGATGGCACCTCATTCATCACTGTCTCCTCATATGACAGAAGAAATGTGAGCTCTCTGGGGTGTCCTTTATAAGGGTACTAATCTGATTCATGAGTGCTTAGCCCTCATCACCTACTTATCTCTCAGGGGCCCCACCTCAAACTGCCGTCACACTGGGGACAAGGTTTTCTACTTAGGAATTTTGAGGAGACACTAACTTTCAAATTACTGTAGTAGAGTTGAATGGGTTATCATGAAGAAAGTATGCCCATTTTATTGTGACCCCTGTAAGAAATAAAACACTGCCAACACTCTAGAAGATGGCTTGTGTACCCCTCAAAACATTTTCCCCAAAGTATACACTAACCTGACTTCTAGTATTATGAGCTAGTTTTGTCTGCCTTGAACTTGGTAAATGGAATCATGCACTGTATTATGTTGTGTCTGTGTGGTTCTTTCAGCTAAATATGTAGCTGTTGTTCATTTATATTCATTGAGTTATATGAGTTTTATGATTCCATAGTATGACTATCACAATTTATCTATTTTCCTTTAGTGTTTGGAGTTTGGGTATTATAAGTAATTCTTCTATGAATATTTTATACAATTTTTGCTGAATGTTAGATTATACATATTTAACTTTATTATATAGTGCCAAAGTTTGCCAATAAAATTTTACCAATTTTCACTTCCATTAGCAATGTATGAAAATTCTGTTTGCTCTACATTTCACCAAAATTTTTTCTAATTTTATCTAATTTTCTAATTTTTTTTAATTGCATGGGAGCATATTGGCCTCAAAAATGTAGCGATCTTTCACTTTTCATTGTTTTAATTGTACAAATCTTTCACCTCCTTGGTTAAGTTTACTCCTAAGTATTTTACTCTTTTTTTAAAAGATTTTATTTGAGAGAGAGAGAGAGAACATGAGCAGGGTGAGGGCAGAGGGAGAGGCAGACTCCCTGCTGAGCAGGGAGCCCCATGCAGGACTCGATCCTGGGGACTTGATCCTGGGACTCCTGGATCATGACCTGAGCCGAAGGCAGACGCTTAACTGACTGACCCACCCAGGCACCCCATATTTTACTCGTTTTGATGCTCTTGTAAGTGGAATTGTTTTCCTAATTTCCATTTTAGATTGTTCATTGGTAGTGTGTAGAAATTCAACTGATTTTTGTGTGTTGACTTTGTATTCTCCTACTTTAATGAGTCATTTATTCTTTTTTATGTGTGGAATCTGGTTTGCATGTAAGATTGTCTCATCTGCTTGGATGCCTTATATATATATAATTTTTTCTAAATTGTCCTTTTCCCATTGTGTATTTTTTACTTTTTTGGCATAAATTAATTGGCCATGTATGTGTGAGTTTATCTCTGTGCTCTCTCTTCTGTTGCATTGCTCTGTTGTCTGTTTTAATGACAGTACTGTACTTTTTTGATTACTATAGATTTGTAATATAGTTTGAAATCAGGAAGTAGAATGCTTCCAGCTTTTTTCTTCTTTCTGAAGATTGCTTTGCCTGTTTGGGGTCTTTTGTGGTTCCTTATAAATTTTGGGATTGTTCTATTTCTGTGAAAAATGACATTGGAATTTTGATGAGGATTGCATTGAATCTGTGTATTGCTTTGGGTAGTATGGACATTTTACCAATATTAATTTTTCCAGTCCACAAGCATGGTATATCTGTTTATTTGTTTGTGTTGTTTTCAGTTTCTTTCTTCAATATCTTAGAATTTTCAGTGTACAGGTCTTTCAGTTCCTTGGTTAAATTTCTTCCCATGTATCTTATTCTTTTTGATGCATTTGTAAATGGATTTTTTTTTATTTCTCTTTCTAATAGTTCTTTATTACTGAATAGGAATGCAACAGATTTTCGTATTTTGGTTTTGTATCCTCCAGCTTTACTGACATTGTTGATTAGTTCTAAGAGCTTTTTTGGTGGAATTGTTAGTGTGTCCTATGTATAATATCATGTCATATGCAAGTAATTCTGATTTGCATCCATTCTTCTTTCTTGACCAATTGCTATGGCTAGAACTTCCAATAGTGTGTTGAATTAATGGGTTATTAATGGGGTGTCTTTCCTACAGTTAGGTTTCCTTTAATTTCTTTCAACAGTGTTTTAGTTTTCAGTGTAGAAATCTTACACTTCTTTTTTTTTTAACATTTATGTATTTATTTTAGAGCAGTGGGAGGGGCAGGGGGAGATAGAGAATCCTGAAACAGACTCCCCACTGAGCAGGGAGCTGGATGAGGGGCACAATCCCCAAGGGCCCCAAGATCATGACCTAAGCTGAAACCAAGAGTTGGCCGCCCAACAGACTGAGCCACTCAGGCCCCCAGAAATCTTACACTTCTTTTGTTAAAAGTACTTTGTCATTTTTGTTGGTTATTAAAACTTGCTAAGAAAGTCTGGTTGTACCACTGATTGCTAGGAACCATTTATCCCTATTTCTGTCCCCTGCGCATAATAAAGTGGACCTGTGCCCATTTTTAAGAACTTTGGAAAGTATGCAAATTCCAAAATCCTCACATTCATTCATTTGGCCTTTCAACAAACATTTATTAAACTCTTTGTATGGGCCAGGCAGATACAGATAGGCAAACATGGTCTCTGCCCTCTACCCTAGAAGAGCTTAAAGTTACAGAATTTAATATTGGTCCATCAGTAAAATTCAATAGAAATATTTAAAATAGCCTGTGAAGACTCATACCACTCATTTGAATCTTATTGGTTTTCTACATTATATGCTTAGCTAAACTTTTTTGATGTTCTTTTGTTAACACTCGAAATAAAATATTTCTTTAATGAATATATTTCATAAAGATTATTTCTAAAACTGAATTTTCCCCCTTATTTTTTATCATAGTTTTAGTATTTGCTTCTATCTTTTGTAATTTAATTAAAATATATTTACATTCTTTAACACCTCCTAGAAAAGGGCATAGTAAAAAGAAAGGGGATATTAATCTAAGCAGTTTATAGTTTTATTTAAGGGTTTTTCATACCTTACAATATCAGGTAAATTATTGGTGAGATCATCTCTAGGCTGATAAGCATCATAGTACTGCCACACACTAGCTGAATAATTTTAATCAAATCATTGATCTCCTCTTCTATAAATCGGGCATGATAATTCTTATTTCACCAATTTTGATTGTGGTAGAAATAAATTAGATAATCTTTGTGAATGCATTTTATATAATTATATTATTTTACATGATGTTTGGTTTGTGTTAACTCTCCCACAGGAGTATCTGCTCATGATAGGACTCAGTAATTGGATGTTCTGGGGTGCCTATTTCTTCCCATTCCTCTCTTTGTATTCAGTTATCATCCTTTTGATGTGCATGATTTTCTTTGCCAAGGCAAGTGTCTATTTCACTGTAGTATGCTATAGCTAACCTTTGAGAGGAAAAACATATAACATGGTATGGGCCTAATGGATTCAAGTTGTCAGGAAGTGAACACGTGCCTATTGTTGACTCCAATCTGGAAATGCAGGGGCTGCTTAGTCTCTCAGCAAACTAAACTTTAAGTTTAGATGTGTGGACCTTTTGTAGTTAATGAATTGTTTACTCATCTCCCTGAGGTTTGTCATTAGTTTCACTAAGACTATTAAAATATTTAAAGATGTTTCACTTCTCCTCTATTGTTTTGATGCCATTTAGAGTATAGCTCAACTGGCTTCCTGATTATTTTATTAGATAGAACCTGTGCCAGTCATCCAGTACAGTGACCCATCTCTTGTCTTTGTCTTTTTGCTGTGTTTTACCATCGCCACAATATTCCTCAGCTTTATGGTTAGCACGTTCTTCGATAAAGGTGAGTCTAAAACTCCTGGGAAAGATAATTAGTGACTCAATGGGGATTATATTCGGAGGCTTCTGTGACCTTCATTTGCCATCTCATCTGTAGCCTCTCTTTATAGTCTAACTAAAAAGACGAGTATTGTAAGTACATGAAATGATAAGAAAGGGAATGAAGGGAGCAGTGAAAATTAATAGATAGTATACACGTGAAAAAAGGACAAAAACGAAAATAAGGTCATATTTGAGGATTCTTTTTAACCTTTACCTGCTTATGCATATGGTATCTATTTAACCATCCAGCAGGAATGGTAATGATTGAGATGGCTTCTGTATATTCTAGTGGAGGGAATAAAGTCTGTCAGTATCTGATGATGATCTGCAGTATGTGAAGAGAAAGAAAACAACAAAATTGTTTGCCTGAAAGAAAGGGTCCATGTACTTCGTTAATAGATCTTTATTGTGTGTTTGCTGTGTATTTGAAATACAGTGTCTATCCCATAGAGCTGACATTGACCTTGTGGACATGCATATCATATGCACAAAAAAATTATTTGATAGGACATGCAGAGAGCAATGAAAATTTATGAATCAGTATACATAGGAAAAAAGGATTAAAATAATCCCACTTCATATTGAGATAAACCTATGAATGCTTCTTATAGAGGTTAGTTTTTAAACATTTTTGAAAGACTAGAAGATTGGAATGGGAAGTCAAGTCAATGGATGCAAGTATCTAAAAGTCATTCATTGAGCTGGCCCGGTATATAATAAAACAAAGGCAAGCAAAAATTGTTTCCTTGCTTTTTGAGGGCTAACATGCCAATAGCAGTCATGACCAGTAACTCTATTTCATTATATTTTTATTTTTCTCAGTACATTATCATGAGTATTGTTAGTTATGGGTCCTTACAAGGCACATGATCACATGTACAACCTATAAGCAGCCAAAACAAACAAACAAATAAAACCAACCAACCCAGGAGGTAAAGAGAAGTGGTGTGTCAGTGTAAGGCAGAATGTGATAATATACCAAAGAGAAAAATGAGATAGTTAGAAAACAGATACTGTCATTTCCTGTTTCTGGAATTATGGCAGACTGGATATTTAGAACATTTTTGTACGTGTCTTTAGTTTATATGTGTTAGACTTTCACTATGGTACATATGTAGAAAAGGAATTGCTGGGTCATAGGGTTTGTAAATGTCCAACCTGACTACCTGTGTCCAGCACTTCCAGAGTGGTTCTGTGCACTTACAGCCCTACTGGACGAAGATGAGAATTCCTATTATTCCATATCCCTGCCAAAATTTACTACATCAAACTCTAATTTGTGCCATACTGGAGATATGAAATCCTGTCTTATGGCAGTTCAGACCTGCATTTTCTCATTTACTGATGAAGCTGAGTGTTATTAATATTAATATGGGTCATGTGTTTCCTTTTCTGTAAAATCTGTGCATTCTTATCTATTATGATTATTGATTGTCAGGACTTATTTATATATTCCTGCTGCCTAATTTTTGTTAGTTGCAAATGTGTTGCAAAACTTGTCCCAGTTTGGAGCTCTCGGCTTTTATTTATGCTGTCTTTTAATAGTTACTAATTTTAATGTAATCAATCTTTTCCTTCATAGTTTGTGATATTAAATATTTCAGTGAAAAAAATTCTCTACTCCAAAGTCATAAAATTATCTTGTAGCGAATTGATTGTTCTTCCAAGTGCATAGACAGTTGTCCTAGCAACATGTGATAAACAGTTCACCTTTTCCTCACTACTCTGCAATACCTGCTCTGCTATATGTCAAGTTCCCATTCATGTGTGCATTTCTTTGCAGGCAGTCCTTTCACTGAAAGAGAAATTAGGAAAATAACCCCGTTTACACTTGCACCAGAAATAATAAAATGCCTAGGAATAAATTTAACCACAGAGGTGAAGGACCTACATTCTGAAAACTATAAAACATTGATGAAGGAAATTAAAGAGGAGACACCATAGTACATACCCTCCCCAATGTCTATCACCCAGCCACCCCATCCCTCCCACCCCCACCACTCCAGCAACCCTCAGTTTGTTTCCCGAGATTAAGATTTCCTCATATCAGTGAGGTCATATGATACATGTCTTTCTCTGATTGGATGTCCTCTTTTTCTGTATCTCTATCTCTCTGGGAATTTCAGTGCAGTATTCTAATTATTTCTTCTTTGAATATCTGCTAGAAGTTGCTGAAAAAGCACTGGGAAGGATTTTAATTATTGATTCAATTTCTTTTATGACCTTAGGACATTCAGGTTTTCTAGTTCTTTCATTTTTGGTAAGTTATATTTTAATTTTGAAATTTATTGGTGCAGTATCATTAATTTAATATGGTTTCTGGTTTTTAATGTCTTTGCTAATGGCTGTCATGATATATACTCTTTTACTCTTTATACCAGTAATTTGTGCCTTCTCTTTTTTTTTCTTGATCAGTTTCACAACAGGTTAGTTAGCAGTATTAGTCTCTACAGAGAATAAGCTTTTGGCTTTGTTGATCCTCTTACCATTCCATAAACTTTGTATTTATTGCCATTTTTTAAAACTTGTGATAGTGTATGTTTGTCTTATTTCTTTTAATAAATAAATTTAAGGCTAGTCATTTCCTTTTTAATACTGGTTTGACTGCATGACACAAATTTTGATAAATAGGCTTTTTCCTGTTGTTACATTAAAATGTTTTATAATTTTCTTCTGTAATTATTCAAAGATGTGTGTCTTAAATTTCTCAACATACTGGGTTTTTATGGATATCTTCTGGTTATTGATTGCCAGTTTAATATAATTCCTTTGAAATTTGTTAGGATTTACTTTATGACCTAGTCAATGTCCAGTTTTTTAAAAATCAGTATTCCAAATATGTTTGAAAAAAATGTATATTTTGGGGTGCCTGGGTGGCTCAGATGGTTAGGCGTCTGCCTTTGGCTCAGGTCATGATCCCAGGGTCCTGGGATCAAGCCCCGTGTCGGGCTTTTCCAAGCTTGGCAGAAAGCCTGCTTCTCCTTCTTCCACTCCCCCTGCTTGTGTTCCTGCTCTTGCTACCTCTCTGTCAAATAAATGAATTAAAAAAATCTTTAAAAAAAAAAAAGAAGGTATATTTTGAGGTTGTTTGGGATAGTTGACATGTATTTTCATTAGGCCAAGTTTTTTAATTCTGAGAAAGATGGTTAAAATTTCCACTTTGATTGTACATTTGTATATTCTTAGAACTTCTATTATTTTTTGCATTATATATTTTGATGCTATTTTATCAGGTGTATCTAATATATTGTCTTTGTTATCTCTTATTTGTCCCCTCTCATTCTCTTTATAATTTTAATTTTGAAAAAGAATACACATTGATGAGTATATAAAATGTAAGTGTTCTAGTTGGTGAATATGGAATGTAGAGTGAGATAAAGAGGGAAAGGGTGAATCATTCCTAATAGTGGAATAATATGTTGTACTTTATAATATACCATTTTTATTTAGATGCTGAATTTTAACTCCTGATGATGTTAATTGGTTTATTAACAGGAATTTTCTTTTTAGTGTTTTATCAGAGTCACATTTTTGGAACTTTTCATATTCCCAACCATATCTGCTTTTGAGACCAACTTTGTATTTCTGTTTATTCAAGTATCCTTCTTTTCCCCCAGTATCATGACATAGACTGAACCTCATAGTATCTGGGAATACAATCTAGATATTTTCTGATTATGTCAATAATAGTATTTACATTTATAATTTTTATGCTGAAAAATAAATATGTGAATTTCCATTAAGAGCTATAATATTTATAGTTACTACACTATAGAATGATAAATTCCAGAAAAAATAGTTACTGAAATGTTTAATTTCAGCCTCTTATTCATTCAAAAAATACTTTTGAGCACCTATAAAGTGTCACGCATTGTATAATGATAAGCAAATGGTGAACAAAACAAATTTCTATTCTCACTGTGCTTATTTTATTACATTCTTCCAGTAACACAGATATTTGTAGTTTAGGTTTCTGCATGTTGCTTAAATTGACCTTATAATTTCCATCTTATTTCCAGCACATTTTGCTGTTTCTGTTGGAGGTTTCATTTATTTTGCTACCTACTTTCCACTTGTTACAGTCTCTACAAACTTTGCACAAATGACATTCTCCCAGAAGCTGGCTTCCTCAGCTTCCTCAGCTCAAATATAGCAATGGGGCTGGGAACTAAATTCCTAGTCAAGGCAGAAATGGAGAGTGAGTATTTACCTTATAAATTTGACCATATTCTCATAAGATATTCACAGTTTTAAAATAGATTAATATTGTTAAACTGTCCTTCAAAAAATGATATTACTTCATACCACCACCTGTCGTACATGAGCGCTGCCACATTCTCTCCATAAATTTACTCAAGTCTGTTAGTAGCTTTCCCTGCTCATTTGGAGTTCCTGGCTGCTGTTTAGTGCTAGGACTGGAAGCAAAACAGGTCTGCTTTTAGTGACTCTTAGTCTTCCTTTTTTCATCAGTGCAATATCTACACAAAAATTCTGCTGGTCTTCTCTTCTATAGATAGTATTTATCCCTGCTTTTCAATGATTATGGTTTTCTATTTTCCAGTGAACATTTAGCATGAGGAGGGGCGGAGAAGGAGGAGTCAGTGTCTTAACCCATAGATTTGCTTATTTTTCTTAAAGTTTATATTCCTGACTTAGTATATTCTGTTTTTGTTTCACTCATGATTGTTTCTGGCATGCTAGAAGGCATCTTATATGATTGCTTGCTCACGAAGTCCTAAATTCTAATGGTATAAGAAAGTGACTATAATGGGAATCTCTATAGAATATTAACACCTTTTTTCTTCACTCTTTAATTATGATGCAGATGGATAATTGTTTTAGTGTCAGTTGGCACCTAAATTAAATGTCAACTGTTATCTCTTAGAAATTGGAATTAAATGGAGTAACATCTGCTCACCACCCAAAATGGAGAACTTTGACTTTGCCCACGTACTGGGAATGTTTTTATTTGATGCTTTCTTATATGGCCTTGTGGCCTGGTATATAGAAGCTGTCTTTTCAGGCGAGTATGGTGTGCCCAAGCCGTGGAACTTTTTCTTGCTGGTGAGTTCTAATGCCTCTGTTACTGAGAGAGGCCACAGTCCTTATGAACATATATTGTAATTTCTCTAAAAGCCACCATGAGCTAATTTTTGCACTGTCTGTAATTGATCCAACAGTTCGGGTGAAAGAATCATTTTAATGACTCTGCCCATTCATTGGCCTTTTCCTAATACATTTTAAAGCACCCAGTATATATAACCATAAATAATCTGTAGATGATGGCCTGTAACTCCAAACTTTAAAAATTCTGAGTATTCCATCACAGTTACAGGCAAGTATTTCATAAACAATTAAACTCGGGCATATTAATATAGTATGGGTCTTTGGGTGGTAAAAGAAGAGGTTTAGTTATGTCCCCTATCTGGGCACTCACCACCTGTTTTATATCCTTGTTTGGCACAGATGTCTTAGAGTCAGAGCCATAGCGTGATGGGAATCATGTATATCTTGCCCTCCTTTCTCAGTCTTTTCCCTTGTTCTTATTGGCTTATGTATTGGTAAGAGAAGATATGACAAGGAGTGATACAGTCATTTTCACTATGACCTCATTTTGGAGCAGTTTTCATTTGTCCCTCTTGGACAGTTATGATTTTAATAGAATAGTCTGCTTTCATGCTTTGGGGATTTGAATTAAGCCACTTAGCTCCAAAATTTAATCCCAAGAAATTTTCAGCAATTTTCAGCAATCCATCTCAGTACAAAAGGTAACAGGCTAAAGTATTTTCTATTGCATCATTTTTCAATACCATTGCAGTGATTTCACTTTTATTCTCCCCTCCCCCCCCCGCCTTTTTAGCGCTCTCACTGGTTTGGGGAAACACCTGAGGGGAAAAAGGAAACAAGGCAATTTTATGAAACAAATGAAAGCAAGTATTTTGAAGCAGAGCCTACTAATTTGGTGGCAGGTATCCAAATCAAACATTTGTGCAAGGTATTGTTTCACAGATTTTTTTTTCTTCTTGATGGAACTGAAATTTAGCTTATAGTGCATTGTAAATGATTATTACTGGAAATACCAAGAAAAAGATCACATGCTAATAAAAAGTCGTGGCCATCCTGTTTACTTCCTTTGAGAAAGATCAAAATTAATAATTTTCAGTATGTAATAAAATGTCACACCTTTCTCCTTCCTCCAGAATACATTCAGGTTTTCTATAAACTATATGGTGTCTTCCACAAATGCCCTCATTTTAAAAAGTAGAGTCTACTGGAGATGAATAATTTGAACGTATGAACATTAATTTCTGTTCGCAAATGTTTTGCATTTATCTGTTATGTAATCTCTTCTCTGTCAAGGAATTCATCAAGGGAGGACTTTTGAATCTCTTAATTCATCTGCACCAACTATAGGCATGTTGTATTCAGGTAACCTATACGTTGCCTGGCATTGCCTCTCAAAGTCTACCTAAGCTTG